>NC_024324.1:2827290-2831138 GCF_000523025.1 Cynoglossus semilaevis
GAAACTGAGAATCGAGATGGAGGAAAAAAAAAACGGCTCGATGGGAATTTGGCCTCGGAGTCGATGCTGAAGACGGAACTTCATTTCAGTGACACAGGCAGTTTTCCAGAGGTCAAAAAAATACTGAGGTTTGAACAAGTGTTGGATTTTCCACCCTCACTCCAATAACTGCTGACTATTCTGGGCTGACGCTCACGCGCCTTTGTCTGGAAATGGAAAAAAATCTGTCTGTTCTCAATCACATGAGTCCAGTGCTGATACTCAGAAGGTTCTGGAAGGAAGTTTGTTTCTTCTCACCTTGTTCTTCTCTAGTTTCTGTCTCTGCTTCTCCTCCAGCAGTGATCGACGTCTCTCGGCCTTCAGCCGCTGCTCCTCCAGTTTTCTCCTCCGCTGCTCCAGCTGACTCTCCCTCAGACGACGGGCCTTCTCCTCCTTCTCCAGCCACTGGGCTTTCTTTGCCGCTGGGAGGGGGGATGAGGTGGGGACGAGAAAGACACAGTGAGAGATGATTCAAAAAGTGTCACAAGTTAAATATTATTGCAGTGAATTTAAATTTCTAGATGTAAGAGATTAAAACAGGGGGCACTAACTTTTTTATACAAAAATATAGCCATAAATTAACAACCCAAAAAATATTAAAATGACATAAATGAGAAAAACAATATTGCCCAGAAAATACAGCAAAATATGTAAAAGTTTGTTAAGATCAGCTAGCTTAAATGAAGGACAAAAACATAGCTTAGCTTGTTGTTAGCCAAAAATGAACAAAAGCTAACACAAATACCTGGCACAGTGGCTTGGATAATGCAAAATATGTAAAAAAAAAAAAAAGTTAGATAAATAATAATGCTAGTTTATTAAACTAAAAAACAAAATAAAAATGTCAAATATATGTTAGTTAGCTGTTCACACACCAACCAATCAGTGAGCAGCATCCCTGCAGAACAACTACGATACAAATGGTACAAAGAGGCGTAAAGTCAAACATAACCACCGAGGAAAACATTAAATAAATATTGACTTTTTGACCACATTTCTCTCCTCAAAGCTAATTAGTAAATAATCACTGAAACCTCTCCACCACACAGAGCCGAACAGATGGAAGCCTGTTAGCATGTAACGCTGTCGTTTTCTGCTAACAGTAAACAAGCAGAAGTTTCCAACTGTGTCTTTACAGCAGCCTCCAGCAGATCAGAGTCTGAGTCTGAGTCTCGGCTCATTTCTCCTCACAAACAATTAAACAACCATCATTCACATTAAACTGCCGTGGTGACGACTCGGATCAGATTTCATTTTCACCAGCTTCATTCCACAACGTCGGTGCGTTCTCTCTTTGGGTTTAAACTGCGGGAGGCTGAGCGCCGAGGACGACACGAGGGGATTAAACCGACTACAATGGAATGAAAAAGTCTTAGCGTCATCTGCTGTGAGTTAGGCAGCATTAGAGGAACACGGCCGTGGAATAGAGCCGTTCTGCCAGGATGTGAGAGCAGACTTTTGTATTTTAGGCCAGTATTCTGCAGCTTAGCTTCACTAATGAGCCACAGAGCAGCGCCACAACAGCGTGAGCCTGCGTTTGCCGTCACTCCTCCCTGAATCCAATACCTCTGGAATAATTCAATTATGGCCGACAGACTGAAGAATGAGACTCCACACTCTCTATTGTGTGTGTTTTTTTTTACCTCGTGGAGACACTGAATACTTGTGTGTGCAAAGCTGCCGTTGCATAAGGGTGGGATTGAATTCTTCACAGTACGATCTGATTTATTGGCCGTTTAAAGGATGAACATGCAGTTATTACAGGCACTAAAAGTAGACGTGGTACAGCCTGTACTGCTGTTCCAAATATTTAATAACTACTTGTCCGTATGTCTCTTAATAGGTATTTTTACACAGCAAAAAACTGTAAAACTGCCTCTCCTTTTTGTATCCAAATGCTAATAACAGCAAAAATGTGCAGACTTATTATTTTTTGTAAATAACCTGACAGTAAAGGGCATTGTTTTTGCAGAAAGAAACAAACAAAAAGAATCAAAGAAAAGGTCAGAAAGGTCAAAGGGCAAAAACCTGGCAATGAGCATCTATTTTTGGGGAAATAATCATAAAAAGATTAGGGGATAAAATAAGGTGAAAAACGATAAATAAAGTTGGAAAAAAACAGGCTAATAGCAAAAGTAAATTAGCGAATAGATTGTGAGGAAATAAAAATTAGAGCAAAAAGAAGCAAAAACAGCAGTGAACAAGACAAAATAATTACATGGAAAGAAATGGAAGAAAAAAGTGCAAAAATGAAAAAAAAAGTATGTTGGTGAAGACAGACACTTGAATCCACTTTTAACGCTCAAATATTTCAGCCTTGTTCAGGAAGAATGCTAAACTTTAAAGGTTTTTCAAGTGGTCGTCACCATTTCCTGACTTCACTCTCTTGATTCTCTGGATTGGATAAAACTACGCTGCAGCGTGTAATCGACCATTACAGTCAACTGTATCAAACTGATCTCAGAGCAGCTGAGGCTAAAGCTAGCCTCGGGTGTCGTCTGTGGAAGGAGCAGCAGATTCACATCCAGCTGCAGCCGTGGCTGTAGCATGACTGCATTAGCCTCGCTAATGAAGGCAGTAATTAACGCTAATCTGTCTGAAAGTCCTGCTCTCACGTCACGCTAACGACGCCCTCATTTTCATGCTCTGGGGGACGTCTCTGGGGGACGTCTCTGGGGGACGTCTCTGCAGGAAAACGTCCACTAAGATCAACTTCCTGGCAGTCGTCCCACAGAGAGAATCCTGAACTTTGTTTCTGGAAACTACAGAAAAAGTCTTTTATGACTTTGGGCTACAACAATATTTTCACAAGATGGCGCATTTTACTGCAGCCATTAAGTAGAAACCATGATTACAGGTTTGGGATTTGGAGGAGATTTAACGTAAAAATGATGTTAATCTTGAGCTGAGCAGAAAAGTGGAATAAATGAAGGTTCATGGAGTTCAGGGGTTTAGCAGAAAAGTGGAATAAATGAAGGTTCGTGGAGTTCAGGGGTTTTGAAGGATGCGTGAAAGAGAAGTGATACAGACGTCAGCTAGGTTCTTCACAGACATCTTGGGTGGTTTTAGACCCTCGGTGGGCTTTACCGACTCTATCGAGTTAGGAAAGTCTGGATCATCTGATCATCTTCTCCTGAATTTGCCAGATTATAAACCAGGTAAACATGGCCGTTTATCAGACCTCGGGAGTTACAAGATGCTAACAAATGCTAACAATCCTCTGTGGTCTTCATAACTGCTGCTGATTTTCAAATGTGTTACTTCATTTCATTTGTTAAAACAATAATACACATATATTAATGAAGGATTAATGGAGGATCACATGACAAATGGTTTTGGCTGCAGGGGAATGAGAAGCTGTGGGATGGTCCCTCAGTGACGTGACCTTGTCCAAACGGAGCCCTCTTACCTTGCAGCTGAGTTTGCTGTTCTGAGAGCCATGCAAGGAGAAACAATGACAGACGTCAATAACGTACAGTCAGGTCAGAGAGAGAGACACACACAGACAGAGAGAGAGGCAGAGAGAGAGAGAGGGGGAGCTGACACAGAGTTAAACACAGTAGAGTAGACGTTAGTATCAGTTCAAACATGCAGGTTGTCAATAGTGTTAGAAATACAAAGACACTCAGATCACTGCGTGGGCATCTCTCACCGATATATCTGGCTCGCTCCTCTCTCCGCTCCTTGGCCAGTTTCTGTCGCTGTTCTGAGCTCATGGAATCTGGAAAAACAAAAAATAAAACACATACAGAGATTTGAGCTACGAATAAAAAGCAGTTCCTGCTCCAGACGTTTTCTCCAAAATAAGA
>NC_024324.1:2831147-2831745 GCF_000523025.1 Cynoglossus semilaevis
AAGAGCGTCATCTGCATATACTGATAATAAGTCGTCAGCAGGTCTGGAAGGACCTCGAGTTCAAGGAGCAAAAAAAAGTAAAACCTTATTGAAATAAAAATACTCGCATGTACTGCGTAATGTAGTACCACCGTTATCTCACTGGACGGAGGCGGTAAAATGAAATGCTGAGTCAGCAAAGTCAGGGCTTTAAAGACAGCAGCGGGGAGTTGAGGGGGGGGATTAAATGTTGGAATATGGTAATGACCAATTAAATTCTTTCAGGCATTTAATTAAAACGTGACATAAATGTGAATCATCAGCACAGAGTTTCAGGAAAACATTTAGTTTAAAGGATTCTGTAGCAGGATTCACAAAATTAAAATGTGATTTTATTCTATTTAAATTTTTTTTTAATTAAATACAAATAAAATATATGAAATGTTAATTATAATAATACATTATTTTTTGTATAATTTTTTTCTAATTTCACTGTGTTCATTTAAAGTAACAGTCTGGTGGATTATGGATTAATCTGAAGTTCATTAAACTTCAACCTTCCATCTTCTTTTCTTAACTGTGATGTCACCGTCTTCCTTCCTCTGACTCATCGCCAGCT
>NC_024324.1:2831832-2842839 GCF_000523025.1 Cynoglossus semilaevis
TGACTCATCACTACAACGTCAGCCCAGGAGTTAGAGTTCTGACTGACTCTCTCTGTTCGACACATTTTTCTAGTTTCAGAATGACTTCCTTCGATTCAGCCGTGTTCTGATTGGCTGCCTTCAGACCGCTATTCAACCGCAGACAAACTTCCTGTAACACTGTTTTTCCACTCGTAATCATCCGTCTGCCTCCAGATTATCAGTTTCTTGAGGAAAATAAAAAAACTCACTTCTTCCAACCTTGTCATTTTCAAAGTGAACAGAGAAGTGAAGAGTGTTGCTCAATCACTGCATCCTTAAAGAAAGAGGGGAACTGCTGGACCCCCGGGGCGTCTGTGCAGACCATGTGCTCTCGGCCAATCAGAGAGAGCCGTGCAGCACTTGTGCTTCCATGGCAACCGGCCTACCTTTGATAGAGCTGCTGCACGGCCTCGTTCTGGTGGATGTGCACACAGACATAAATCTCCTGGGCCTGAAGGTTCCTCTGTGGCCAAGACATTACCTCATGCAGCAGGAACTCACAGCCACCTTCACACCGACACCCTGTGCACCGCCGTACTCTCATCACCAGTTTGGCTCAAGTCCGTGACTTACTGTCTGCTGGGAATGACTTCATTCTTTTCCCCTTTTTTTTTTTTTTGCAATTTCTTTGAAAAGTGTCACATTTGACACCAGATATTTTCATCTTTTCAATTTGACGATTGAAAAAAGTCTGACTGTCACATTTGACACCAGATATTTTCATCAAAGTCCGACTCTCTGCAGAGCCTCAGCAGCAAATGAAGGATCTGAAGAACGGGGTTAGTGCAGCAGCGCTGGGAAAACGCTGACTGTGCAGAGAAAGAAAGAGCCATTTAGATCCAGAGCAGACAGATTTTCATGTTTAAACTCCCCTGGTAAATCGTCAATAAATTTAATAAACGAGGATCGGTACGAAAATGAAAACGACTTTTTCATAGCTACATCCCAAGATAATATCTGGTCATTAACAGTTAAATTCAACCACAGGATTCGTTTAGAATATCTGTAGCAAACATCTTCATAATTTTATAAAGAAAATCCAAATATAACACATTAAATTCATGTTATTTTTTACATCAATATATCCCATAATGGGCCTAAAATCTATGGTTTTGCACTGAAGTGACAAAATACAAAACTATTTTCTAGAACAAATGCAGTTCTTTAAACCTGTGTTTCCCAAACTTTTTTTCTGGGAACCCTTATTTTAAAAATCAGAAACCTGGGAAACATGATGTGAGACGACCCTCCTCAGGGTCACGACCCAGTTTTTGGGAAACAATGCTTTAAACCATGAAGGGATTTTTTTCCCCCAGCAAAAACTCTTTTTAAAATCAGCATTGATATGTGCAGTGATGTCATCATGACACTTTGTTTCACCTTCACTTCTGAATCATGAGCCAGAACCATCGTCTCTCCATGAGGCTCGTCGTCCCAGAGGTATCGGGCATAAAACACAACAAGTGAACAACTCAAATATCCTGGGCCTATTTTGACCTGAAGCCGATTCCTGATCTTTGCCAAGTCTTCGTCAACATCACTGTCTGGAAACTAAAGACGGGCGAGGAGCCCAGACCTGAAGAGGCAGCAGTGATCCAGGGCCGCAGGATTTATTGTTCATAGGTTTCTGTGAGAGAGCAGACGATCCAGAAACCACCAAAGGACCAGGACCGTGTCACATAAAGGCCACCAACTTCAAATATATCCATTAGGAAACAGTATATATGGAGTATACATGGAGTATATATGAAGTACTGCTTTTGGCTTCGATATAAAAACTGAACTGAAGAACAGTTTTGGTGTCAAACACCGGGAGGCGTCACTCGTCTCGTACCTTTTTTGGGCTGTGGGCTGGAGCTGCTGTCGCCCGGAGTCGAGGGCCTGACGTCTGTCTTGGAGGAGGCATCTGTCTGGAGGGGGGTCTCACTTTTGGGGCTGTAGTCTGTTTTGGGAGAGAGGTCTGTGACAGCGGAGTCGTCTGACGTCAGGACATCTTTGTCCAAACACTGAGGCTCTGTCTGCAGAGGCAGTGCTGCAAAGAGAGAGAAAAAAAAACACGTTTTAGAAACAATTCTGTTTTTCTACTGTAGTTAGGATGAGGGCGAAAGAGAGAAGATTTAACACCAAAGTGCAGTTTCCTGCCCTTCCACCAGGAGTGCTATTTCTTAACCTTAAAATGCTTCACACATTTCCTTCATCAAACGCTGCGACGGCTTCATTAACTCAACACTTTTAGACTAATTACACCTCATTAGCATCTCACTGACACATTATTCTCACACACACATCTGCCAGTGTGTGTGTGTGTGTGAGTGTGTCGACACTTCACTCCTCACACTTCTGTGTCGACAGCAGCAGCAGCAGGTGAAAAAGACTGAGATTAAGACGAGAATATGAACCAGAAGAACGAGACTTTATATATTGGTAATAATTGCAAAAATAAAACAAAAAATATAAATATAAAAATATGGACCGAAACCAATGAAATTCTTAAAAATGTTTATGAATAAAAATGAATTAAAACATATATTGTTATTAGTGTTTTTTGGGGGTAAAATGGAGGAAATATAAATGAACCAAGGAAAAGTAAAGTGAATGGATTAATATTGAAAAGTTTCAGTTTCAGTGCAGTTTTTTGTGACAATATTTACTGTATATATTTCTGTATATTACTGTACATATAACATGAAATATTTCATTTCACTTGGGCTCTCCTGATAATTCACATTTTTATTTCGAGTTAATTGAAGGGTTGATGAGGAAAAGGGTTGCCATTTAGAGCACATTCAGCTATTTTATGTCATTAATTCCATGCCATGTTCGTGTTCAACACTTTAACTCCGTTAGAAACACAACATCCAGATTTGTGCCTCCAAACATTTCCGCTGTCGTGGCCACGCCCCCTGACCTCTGACCTCTAAGATCAGGGACAAAGAAGCTGCAAAAAAGGCACAAAACTCACATCCTGTTTTAATCCTCTCTGCTCCTGACTGTGTGTGTGTGTGTGTGTGTGTGTGTGTTCACACTGCTGACACTGTGGCTGAATTCTTCAGCTGAGCTGCTGCTTATCTGTGTCTCTCACTCTGCCCATGAAGGTCACGCGAGAAAAGTCTGTGACCAACTTCACTAAACCGCAGCAAAGCGTGGAAAGTACGAGAAGACGGAGAAGACGGGAGAGGGGGAGGGAGGGGGAGAGGGGGAGGGAGAGAGAAGGAGCAGGAAGGAAGAGAGGGGGAGAAAATGTGCTCCTCAACAAGGACGTTTGAAGAGTCAGAGACTGAGACAATGAGAGAGCGGAGGAGAGAGGAACGCTCTCTCATCGCCAGTCTGTTTTTCTAATGACAGGAGAGAAAAGAACGGCTTCAGGAGAGGAGAGACCAGCTGAGATGAAGACGGGATGAAAGATAAAACAGAAGCTGGAACGAGCACAGAAAAGAATGTTTGTGAAATATATTCTAATAAAACTATGGCTGAACCCTAACCAGCTCTAACCAACTAGAACTAAAACAAATCTTTCCACACTGATCTGATTTGGCAACACAAACCAAAATGCTCTTTGAGAATAAGTCTGTGATTTTAATCACCGTGGTGGTCACTCAGACCCCGGCCACTGCAGGTAACCATGGAAAAATATTCCCCCCAGTTACAAATTCCGGTTCTTGATGACAGCGTGTCTTCACCGTCCTGCTGTGACCTGTCACTGCTCTGACAGGTCACGAATAATCTGGATAATCTGAACGCTCCGTCTGATTTTCAGATGACTATCCCTGAGTTTTTAGTTTGTTGTTTTTGTATTTTTCTTTGTTTTGTGTGAATGCAGAGACTGTTACATGATGATCAGTCTGTGATAAAACACATCTGATAAGAAGAGAGAGAGAGAGAGAGAGAGAGAAACCTCAGGCTGTAGCTCGCCCAGATCAACACTGGGCAGACGGAGCGTGACGTTCTCCTCAGACCAGTCCAAACGCTCACAGAACCACACAAATCACAGATTAACCCTGGGCTCCTCCAACTGAACTTGACCACAGTGAGGTCCAGCAGCAGCAGCAGCAGCAGCAGCAGCAGCAGCAGCAACACTACACCACACTAATGGAGAGATAATAGGATGTGAATTAGGGCCCCGTGTGTGTGTGTGTGTGTGTGTTTGGATAAGAAGCCAAGCAGATAAAAACGATACACGATCATGTTCAGGCAGAACGACACGACTGCTGAGCTGGATGTTGGGAAAAAGGATTTGGATTTGGGAGAAAAAAAAGAAGAGGATTTCAGTGTTCCTCCACGCTGGAGAAGATTACAGAGGGTGACGGAGCTGATTCACCAGAGCGTTACGGTGACGGCGAGTGAAACGTCAGAATCATGGGTGGTCTGTGGCCCCAGTCTCTAAAGCAGGAGAAGACGACCTCTTTGCAGATGACACCCTTTTATGACCAGGTCACAAAGACATTTTCTATTAGTGCAAAATATTGCACATTTATTTTGAAAATGGGCAACTGTGGTTGAACAACATTTTTGTGAGTTTAAATTACGTCACTCATTGTTGTATCATTTTTACTTTGTCCTGTGAAATGCTTTAGTTGTCAATGCTAATGCTAAAAGCTCATCCTCCTTTCTTCATCAAAACCACAAAATTCACACAACCTAATTCTACAAAAACACTCTCAGCCTCAGGTTTCCTAAGTGCCGCTCATCACAGCTGATCCGTGTGACGGCTCCAGTTAACACAACAACACAACATCCAGCCGTACTCTCCCACCTCCCTATCACTTTCCCTTAGCGTTTAGCATTAGCCGTGTCCACGGCCCTCTCAGGTTCCTGTGCCACTGTCACAGACTCTGGGGGGTTATAAATAGCCATCAGCACCACGCTGGGAATGTGGGCCATAAAAGGGGCTTGGCTTCTGTCGAGGCACCTGAGGGAACGCAGCTTCACCACAAACACACACAAACACACACAGGCAGGGCAACGTCTCAGAAGTTTGTTGTGTTTGTACCAGGGTCACGCCGGCTGCTCAGATACAGATCCGTCTGGAAATGAAGGGTTTTTTTTGGCTGAAAAAAGACTAAAACTGGGCAGAGCTTCTGACATGAGAGGTGGAGACGAGCCGAGCTGAAGACGCGGTCATTAAAGTTCAATCACAGCTGAAAAAAAAAGAAATCACCAACCATGGTCGGATGGATGATGGCTACTTATTTTAAAATCATCACACAGTAATTTAAAAACTGCATTTCCAAGAGTTCCCTGTTTAGAATCTGAAAATATTAGAATCATCAGAACACAATCAGGCCAAGAAAATAGGTTAAAATTAGCCAAAAACCAAGCTAATAATATCAAAATAAACCAGCATGCTATCAAGAGTTAGCAAGGCTAAAGGTTAGCCACGGAAAAAACAAAAACAAAATGCCAAAGATGCTATCAAAAGTTAGCAGAAATAAAAAAAAAAATGACAAAGAGTTAGCAAGGCTAAAGGTTAGCCATGGAAAAAACAAAAACAAGATGCCAAAGATTCTATCAAAAGTTAGCAGAAATAAATAAAAAATAATGACAGAATGTGTTCAAATAAGGACAAAAAAAATCCAGAACTGATGAGACACATTTTGATGGGGCAAAAAAAAAAAAAAGAGCCCCCATTACTGCCCTGCTGCAGGGGCTCATGTGAAGCAGGTCATGCTATTGTTTGAAGTTACGTGTGTGTGTGTGTGTGTGTGTGTGTACTGTGGTGAGTGGGACATGTTGGATCTGGGTCAGGCCAACCTCAGGAATCCCTGGCATCCACGTTCCCCTCGCACGTGTTTTCACAGCCAGTGTGTGTGTGTGTGTGTGTGTGTGTGTGTGTGTGTTCATCAGGACAGACAGTCACATCTCTGTGGTGTGTGTTCAGTCCCACATATGACTCCGCACAGATTTTTACTCCGGATGCTCTTCCTGTTCCGACCGTCCTCATTTTTCCGGACCTTGGACCAGGAGGACACCGTCAACCCCTCGTAGCCGAGACACCTAGAGTCCTGAGGATCACAGGTGCCTGAAACAGAACCCTCCTTCACCCGCTACACCGTAAGGAAATGCTAACAACAAGCATCCGCACTCCAGGGAACGCCAGAGGAAGAACATTCCTGAGAGCTGCAGACGCAAAACACACACACAGAACGGCTTCTGTTTGAGTCAAAATACAAAATACAGTCTAAATATGACACTGTTCCAGCTGCACAAACCGTTATTAAAGGTACAGGAGAACTGTTGGTTTGTTTTTACATCTAGTATAATATTACTACTTTAATAAAAATTATTCCTGGAATACACAGACAGAAAAGAATTCCAAAACGTCAACAAAACACATCAGTGAGCATTAGCTAAACATGAGCTCATTCTTATTCATTCACCCATTTCCTGTTGGTGAATGAAGTGAAACCAAGTTCACGACGGTCCAGAAGGTCATGGAAGTCAGAGCGACCATCGGAGGAGGTGACAGGACGTTTCCCCTCAGTAAACCTCCCAGGTCGCCCAGTCACAGAGACATCAGGCCCAGCTGACCGTGACTCACACACGGATTAGCTGTTAGTCACATTTACTTCTTCCTCTCTGATCCAGAGGCTCATGGTTTCTAAAACAGCCGGACCCGGTTTGAAGGGAAGACAGGGATTTTGGAGCAGCAGTGACAAAAGCGCCTCCATGTGAAGGAGAATGAAAATAGCTGAGGCGTGGTTTTGTTGTGACCGAGGCTGCTTTTAGAGAGTCTCACTTCCTCTGCCGTGACCTCATCCTCACGTCTCCACAACAGAGAAAAACACATGAGGAAATTAGCTAAAAAAAAAAGGAGCATAAATCTGTGGATCTGGCATCCAGAAACACAAGACATGAACGGCTAAATACAGCATGTACAAAGCTGTCAGGACTAAGGCTGAGTCCAGACCGTATTTGACCAGGTTTTAGGGCCTGATCTGCCCCTGCTGGTCAGTGTTCTGATTACGAGGTGCTGCTATGAGTTTCTGCAAAACCTTAAATCTCTGAAACTGCCACTCTGACACTGTTTAGTCTACTGTTCCTGCATCAGCACTCCAATGTCAAATTTGGTCAAATGTGGTTGTGGCTTTGAGGTTCCTGTGGTGTGGTCCTATTTGATGAAATCGAAGGAAGTTAAAACATGCATCAAAGGAGTCAAAGAATGCATCAAAGGAGTCATTAAAGTCCCCTTCTTAAAGTGACAGATTCTTTTTTTTCTGCTGCAGAAGTCAAAACATTAAAGCGCTCTGTGATGCCAACTCAGAACCCGTCTTTATCTTTTGCTGCGAACCATGAACCTCCATCAGACACTGAACACCTGGTGTTCCCACGTCTGGAACCAAACAAACCCCACACATTATTAATCACAGTATTTCCTTTCATTTAACCTTTTCTTGACATGACGTGAGTCTATTTTAGAGCACAGCCCAAACCTGCAGCAGATCAACCACAACCAAACGTGTCTCTGTGTGTTTTTGCGATGGAAACGAGTGAATCGAGTAAACACGAGTAAACACTCCACCAACACCGTGTCTCCACCGTGTCTCCCTGCTGTGGGCCGGACTAAAGTGGGCCATATAACTGTGTCTGGCTGACTAATGTTGGCCTGGCAGCGTGGTGAGGCGTGATGATGATGATGCTGCTGTTGACGATGATGGACGCAGTTTAATTTTGGAGCAGATACGGTTTCAGAGCGGCCCGATCACAAGGGTCAACACATGACACGGGGCGAGAGCTGGGTCAGAGTTGGTCCTAAAACTGGACCACTGAACTGAGTCGCCTTCAGAGAAAACCTCACCTATAATAATAATAACGACAATAATAACATTAATAATAAATATTATTAGTATAATCTACTTTATTTCTCTGTTTCTTTCTATTTTACACTTTTTTTATTTCTACAAAAACATTGGAGTTTATTGAAGTTTTCTGCTCCTTTGTTTACATTCCGTTCCGTTCTGTTCCATCTTTAAATTCACAGAACAAAAGGCACAATCCATGCACAACGACAAATATAAAACAGACCATTAAAAAAGACCAGTCGACCACAACAAAGCAGTCACAAAGGCACAGCAAAGGAGCCTATCCAAGGGATGCCACAAATCAAAGGCGTTCCACAAAACATCAAACATCAATCATTGAAGGATTAAACATTAACGACTTTAAATAAATGACTTGAACCAAGGGATACAAAGCAGTTGAAAGACGTATTGGCTTTGCTAACTGTGATGTGTAATGCTAATACTATCACTGTCGGCAAGTGACCTTTAGAGGTCATCAATCCACTGATGCAGCATCAGAAAAAGTACAATTAATTTATAAAGTATAATGTTAAAGAACCCATGAAAACTAAAGAGCCATAAAGAACCCAAATGTGAGGATGTTTCTGTTTTTCCACGGCGTCCATTCGTTTGTTTGTTTGTTTGTTTGTGTTATTTCCTGTCGCCCAAATGAAATCAGGATGAAACATGGCTGCTCTAATATTAGAGTCTGTTGGTCCTGTGACTGAGATGTTACAGTGTGATTGACATCCACTCCTCTCTGTGTGTGTGTGTGTGTGTGTGTGTGTATACAAGTGTGTGGGATGAGAAGCTGTATCTACATTTGGAGCCCATGCCCCCCCCCACCCACACAGACAGACATACACAGGATCAAAGCTTTTGCAGCTGTTACAGATATTTCCCCTGAGGTTATAGAAATTCATCAACAGAAACATTCAGGGCGTGTTGCACAGCATGCTGGGTAAAATGGATGTGAAACTAGCCGGTGTTTTTCCAACAGTTTTCTGCAGCGTCACTAATAAAACATACACAGGATCAAAGCTTTTGCAGCTGTTACAGATATTTCCCCTGAGGTTATAGAAATTCATCAACAGAAACATTCAGGGCGTGTTGCACAGCATGCTGGGTAAAATGGATGTGAAACTAGCCGGTGTTTTTCCAACAGTTTTCTGCAGCGTCACTAATAAAACATCTTTCATTTGACTTTCATCCAGTCCGTCCGACCTGAAACCTGTTGACTCACGGGCTGAGTGCGTCTGCCGCCCCTCGTCTTGAGCACTCCCCTGACGTTTGCTCTCAAACGGTCACAGATGTGCAGCAGAGGGAGTTTATGCTGCGATACTTCCTTCTATGACCAAACGCTGCCTCACGTGGTTCCTGACAGGATTACGCTGCTCACAGGATTATTAATATTTTTTGTGAATGGCAGCCATAAGAAACATGACTAATCTGTGGATAAGCTGACAGGAAGCTGCGTCCTTCATTTCCTCCTCCTTCTCCTTCACACGCAGCAGAAGAATGGAGCATTTCCTCTGCTTTCCTCAGCGAGCCGTGGATGTCGTGGCGGGTTTATGGCATGTGGCCACAGGGATGGCTGACGTGGAGAGGAGAGGAGAGCTGTGGTCTGCTCCTCCTCCTCCTTGTCCTTCTTCTTCCACAACAATATGCCAAAGCCTTCATTCAGCGTCCACATTCTGAGAGTCAATCTTGTCCAATCTGTCCACACCCATTACTCCTCAGCACAGTGTGACAACATGCAGGTCAGAGACGACACAGAGCAGATCTGCCTCTGGTTCTGAGTCACGTCGTGGTGAAAACTGTAGACCGAGTTAGAACATGTTCAAAAACTGAGGAGGTTTTTGGCCTATCAGTGATGTTGACATCGAGCGGTTGTCCTGCTAGTCAAAAAGAGTCCTTCTCATTGGACCAAATGATCATCATTGAGAAGAGTTTATGAGTCAGAACCAATGAACTTCTTTCTAAATCAGTACAATAAACCTGGTCTGCTTCAAACAGGTGTGAACACTCATCCAAACTGGACTCAGAAACTTGGGTTCCATTTCTCAGGACTGTCCCAGTGTGAATGAAATGTCAATCAAGTTCATCACATGATACAGTTCTGGTCCACGACCTGGTCGTCACCTTCAGCACCCAATGGTTTTTATGGTTGGACGGACTATTTCAGAACAGGGAAATCATTTTAACTGTTACCTTTGTTGTGTTTGGATTATCTAGTTTGTTCAAGGCCCTGAATTGGGAGAAAAAGACCTTGAACATGATTTCATCTCTTACTGAATAATTATTGAAATAAAAAAAGTGAATTTTCCTCAGTTTATTTCAATTGTTTTTCAAACCTAACATTTCAGGATGACTATTGGCAGACAGTCAAAAAGGTTTGTAGGCCAAAAGCCACAGTTCCGGGCTACGCTGTGAGGCGCTGACCCGGTTCCAAGAACCATAACGTCAGCATGACCGGGAAAGCTGGAGAAGCTGAGGGGAGTCCACGTCTCATGATTACTTCCACACACACGAACCACCAAAAAAAAAGTGAAGAAAGTGACGGAGTGAGGCTGCAGATTTAAAGGAAAACAAAGTGATCGACTGCTGTTTGGGAATTAAACGTCTTCATTTTTTCTGTCTTTACGACACAATAGAGAACTGTTTCAGGAAAGGAAGCCAGCGCCGCTCCTATTGTGAGCCACAGAACAGAGAGGCTTTGAACATGTCATGTCTTGGAGAGCCTCGACTGCAGCACTCCAGACTGAGTGAGACGGAGCTGGAGTTTCAGCTGTAGGAAATGAACACTTCTTTATCTGTGATCTAATTTGCTGAGATTCCTTTGATCATTTCTGAGTTAGTTACTTTAACAACTTTTAACTAACTCAGTGGCTTCACCATCATCATCTGAGGGCTGTGTGGTCTGGGTCTATGCTAACGTCTGACCCTAAGACAAGAACCAGGTCTTTGGTTTTGGACAGGAAATCAGGTCAGGAAGGATATCAGTGTAGATGGGCTTTGTATTTGTATTTAGTTTGTTGCAGGATTCATTGGTTCACGTCGACTGTTGACAAATCCACAGGTCTGATGACCTCACATCTCAGTCCTCCCTCTTATCTCACTGTCCTTTTAAGTGTCTCTGTTTTGTTTCTTTTTCAGAAAAAGAAGTCAGAGAGCAGGATGGGTGAGTTTATCCCACGCTCCGGACGTT
>NC_024324.1:2842876-2843695 GCF_000523025.1 Cynoglossus semilaevis
ATGTGTGTGTTTATCCAACGCTCCGGACGTTTCCAGCGTCAGACGTTCCTGTCACATGTTGATGGATGAAGTCCTCTTCTCTGTGGAAGACCTGCGGCCAAAAACAGGTCCTGTGTTTCTCTGGTCCAGGATCAGTATCACGTATGATGATGAGTTCATCTGCTCAAGAACAATACAACCCTGTTGATTCTCTCAGTAACCACACTGTGAAGAGTGGAAGGGCGGGGAAGGATCCTGATAAGATTGCATTTCAGGAACCAAAAAAGCAGAGTCACCAAAACCACGACATGAAAACTTCGACAGAAATACCAGCCCGGACGGTACTGCAAACCATTTTATGACCCAGACTTTTTATTTATCGTGTTAACCAGTTAGTAAAAAAGTAGAAAAAACAAGAACCACCACTGAACCACACAACAACACTGCAGGTCTTGGAGAAAATATAAAAATCATTCAATGACCCTAAACAAAGCCCAAATGGCCCATCTTTGGGTCCCAACCCATATTTTGGATCTGAAAACAACCTATTATCACCAAATAAATCTAGGTTTTTAAAGTCAACGCTGGTTCTCAGTGGAATCTGCGGCTGTAGTTTTACCTTGACTACACCTCTGGGTCTGACTTACAGGATAACAACATGGAGAAATGATGAAGCCACAGCAGATCCAACCAGAGTCAAGAACACAAACCATTCTAATCCTGTGTCTAATCCTGTTCCTCTTTAATGTTCCAACCGTCAAACCGACGCCTACACACACTCAGCAGAAACAAAAAGCTGCGGCTGCTGCAGAGACGTTCCTCCATCCATTTATTCCCCTC
>NC_024324.1:2843792-2848258 GCF_000523025.1 Cynoglossus semilaevis
TTTTTTTTTTTTAAATCTAAGCCAGAAAAAGCTGATAAAACCAGGTCACTGCACAGAGAGCAGAATAAAAAATGATCTAATCGTCAGCATCGTTTCCAAAGATCTGGAGACCCGTTCCTACAAGAACATCACAATAACATACCTTCACAGTTCAGGGATATTATGGGATATATTTTTGGGAAAATCCCAAACCTTTACCATTGGTGGAAGAAATATTGACTTGATATTTACTTACTCCTTTTTCCCGCTGCATGGTCTTTCGGAGGGGGGGTTACATGAATTTATTTATGTTGTTTTTCATTTTAACATAATCCATTGAAAACTGCATATTGTGGATTTATATTTCAGATTAAGGAAGGCTGTTGGGTTAAAAACTAAACTGCTCTAGTGCTGCTGACAATAACCAGAATGAAGGTTTTTTTTTTCCAGCTCTAGGCGATGTTTTTTTTTTAGTATCAGCAGCGGTTGGTTTGGTTAGCGTTAGGGTTGTCCTCTGTTTCTAACATCTTCATGACGTGTTTGTTAATGGAGACCACAGATCTGGTCCTCCAGTGCTGCATTTCCAAGCTCTGTGTCTCTGCTGGTTCAGGACCCGCCTGTGTTAGAAGCCTTCCTGCTGGCTGACTGGCTGACTGACTGACTGGCTGGTTAGTGTGTGTGTAGGAATTACAGCACAACACCCAATTTTCCTCTGAATTTTCCTCAGAGAAAATGGACTCAGATTACAGCAGCTGCTCCTCATCCCAAATATCCCAACAATGTCCATATTCAGGATGAGACTTTCAGCAAACAAAATGCACTCCTTGTTTTTTTTCTTTCTTCTATTTCTAATGCATTTTCAACCATATTTATCAATATTTTTAAGGAGCAGGATACTTACATTTGTCTGTTAGTGTCAGCTTCTCCTCCAGCTTATTCCCCAGCTCTTTAATATCCATAGTGTCCATGTTTTTTTAGTTTTTTTTTTTTATCCAAGTCTTTTCCCAGTTGCTGTCATTCCTCAGAGAGTCACACAAGTACAGCAGAACACAAACTCCGGGTCCAGATCCCGGTGCCACACACGCCCTGTGTAATTCCAACCACAGCTGAAGGGTGGGTAAAAACGCGTGACCCAAAAAAAAAAGAAAGGAAAAGAAACTCTAAAAGGGAATGGCGTCCGACGGGAAATAGAAAGGAATGTTAAAAAAAAACAAAACAGCAAAATTATCTTCACAGTCTTCGAGAGACTGAGTCCAAATCCAACGGGTCCACAGGTCTTTAGTGGAAAACGTTCAGAGTGAGAATAAAAGCCGAATGCTGTCAGAAAAGTTAAGCTAGTCATAAGAGGAAATAAATATGTTCCGGTTGGGCATTTCAACATAAAACAACAGCGTAAGCATATCGTACGTTCAACTGTACGCACAGTTTATGAACATAAATATATATATAATTTCTACTGCTACTTTTTTACATCTAATTAAGATGTATCTAATTAATTTACATTTAAACTAAGCTTGGCAGGTGGGTTTATTTATAAGGAAATGCTACTTTTATTTTGAAGGCACGTTTCCTTAATTCCGGTTGTCATTCATTTGACTTGGCTCGACAAACCGCAGTGAAAGAGCCATGCCGGACCACCGGACTGAACCAACTAAAACACGAGAAAAAATGTCTTTACTCTTATATTTACGAACTACGCATATGTTAAAACGTTAAAGTTGTAATTTGGAATCATTTCCACTAAGCGATAAGACCACAGAAGAGCTCTAGAAGTTTATCTTACTTTTTTCCCCACTCGTGAACCCCATGAATGGTTCGTTCCATCAAATGATGTTTTTTGAGCCCGCTGTCTGCGGAGAGCTGTACAGTCTTGACTTCATAACATGCTGTTAAACTGACGGTGTCTGTTATTACTTTGGGTTAATTTACAGTTTATAACAGTAAAAACACACCCTCCCGGTGGTCGGTGCCAAACAAACCCCCCAGAGTCCACAACAGAGAATTAATCTTGAGTGTTCTAGAACGTTCCATATTGAGATATTGTTCCATCCTCAACATTGAATGAGAACATTGGCAGCATTAAGTTATGAACTAATGAGGGGAGAAAATTGTGATAATATAATAATATAGTATATAATTATAATAGTATATAATAATAACATCCAAAATGGCTGCCCCAGTAGAGAATATCTGCTTTGATGCAAAAAAAAACCCCAACATACTTTCAGTTGGATGTCTTCTCATTAAAGCATCATCAGTTAAAGCATCGGCCTTGAAAACTTTCCAGGTCCTTGGTTTTAACTACTGTACCAGCTGATCTTCGGTTCAGGTAACATTTCTAAACCCTGAAAGTGAAAGGTTTGTGTCATCTCCCTGTGTGTTGCTGCTGACAAGCTGATTAACAATTGATGCAACGTCTGTGTGACTGCAGGAGACAGAGGAGGTGCAGCAGGAGGAGCAGCAGATTTACTGCTCAGGCTAATGTGATAAAACAAAGTGAAGCAGAGGGAGGACGACAAATGAAAACACACTCCGTGGCAGGAGAAAAACAACACGCAGTTTCTCGTGGTGACGAAGCACATGACACTAATCATTTGCAAACAGTGAATAAGTAGAATATTTTTTTTAAAAGGGGGGTTCGGTTTGATATAAATATTCTGACCAGAAGTAGAATATTTTTTTTAAAAGGGGGGGTTCAGTTTGATATCATAAATATTCTGACCAGAAAAAAAAAACACCACAATTTTCCCATTGAGTAGGTGGAATAATAATTCACAGATATTATAAATGAGGTCATGATTGTTGAATCCCGAGGATACGATTGCTACACATGACACATTTTATAGTTCATGGATCATTTTCAGCAATTTGTTTAGGAGAGATCAAATAAAACAGTGTATTAACATGTGGTAATGTTGGTTATAGTGTTGAACATGTGTAAAAACAAAACAAAAAAAAACATAAAATATGCATAAAACACATCAAATATGGATGACCCACTTAGCCTAGTGAGGACTCTAAGGACTTTGGAGGCTTTAGGTCTTCATGTTCAAATATATATATGTTTTTTATGCACATGTTTTGTATGTTTTAAAAGTTAAATTATAGTCAACAAATAAGCTAAATCATAGCCCAAAACTGCTAAAAGTTAGCAGTAAATGTCACATGATGCATCCATGAAGCTCTTCAAACACTTTTGTCTCAAACACAATAATAATCCATTAAATACAGTGCAATAAATAAGCTGTTGAAACAGCGTGTGACCGACTCTTTCTGCCTGGAACCCTCAACAAAAACCTTCCTCCAGACTCTTTGAAGACATGCGTGTCCAAACACGCCACCACCTGACGGAGACACAGGGAGGTGCCGACACGGAGCCTCCCATAAACCCACACAGAGGCCTGTACTTAATGGCCACTCCTGCACAACACCACAAAGGCTGTACAGTTGCACTTTCAACATTTGTCTGGATCCTCCCTGTGCCTCTGACCAAAGGGTTAAAAGTCATATCTGTCTGTGAGAATAAAGTGTGTCAGAAAAACACAGATTTTTTTTCTGTTCAAAAACTTCAACACAATGGTCTGGGTTTTTTTACAGTGCATATTTGTCAAGAACGCCGCTGAAGTCAGAGTCTGAATATAACTACAGCTGCTCCAGTGGAGGAGTCAGGCACGTCCACAGTTGTTGTTCTTGTTACTAAGAGCAAAGACTTGTTTCCAAATGAACGGATATGTTTCGGTGGAAATTAATGTCCATGAAAACAGCTGTGAACGACTGTGTTTCTGTGCGAAGATTTATCGCTGACAAAGAAACATAAAAACCTGTGAGGAGCGAGAAAATGTGACCTGAAACACAAGGATGGCATTGTTTCAAGGTCAATGGTTTGTTTGCTGTGAAATTGAATTATCCAGTTCATACCAGAGGGATTTGTTAAACTTACAGTATAATAAAGATCTGGGCAGATTTCCTGTGTTTTTATGCATCATAAAATCACATATAATTGAATTAAAAAATCTATTTAATTATGCAATATCTAATAATATCTAAATTACCAAAAAAACAAGTTAGGTTAGACAGAAACAAAGTCATAAATAATTTGCAAATTTAAGTCCAAATTGTAAAAACATTAGCTTATATTAGCCAAGTTTATATTAGTTTATATTAGCCATAGGTGGAATTAAAATGTACTAACACATAACTGCAACACTGTATTTGTCAGAGACAATTTTTCCAGAGCATTTATCGTCAGTCAACTCAACTCGTATCACTGTTATAATCGCTGACCTGACAGAACAGCACACGTGACAGAGGGAGTGACCGCGGAGTCCATTTGTGTTGTGGGCTTCGTCGTGCTTCGCTCGGTCACATTGCTCACATACAGAGTCACACTCCACTCCTCTATCTGCCCCTGTGGCAGTTGGCACAGCGGTGTCATCCCAGACGCTCAGCTGTTACTGTGTGAAGCTGCAGCTGCCGAGGACATGAGG
>NC_024324.1:2848317-2890372 GCF_000523025.1 Cynoglossus semilaevis
GTCAGTGAAGACAGATTCATGAATTGGTTTATATTAAGACACAGAGCTGCAGGAGACACTTTAATAAGAACAAAACTCTCGTGCCAGAGCGTGGATTCTTGTCACATCTTCACACAGGAACCCAGAATCTGGAGTCGTTATAAATGAACGACGACTTCGTTAAAACTCGAGGATTGTAAAAACCTGGAAGAAGAAAGTTGAGAAGCCGTTACATTATTTATCCAAGTGCTCTCCCATGAAGTACTCGTTGTAGTACTTGTTTGTACATAGTACCACCTTGTCATATTTAATTTTCTTTATTTGCGCAGGCACAGAGGCATTTTACGGTTCAGGAAGTCAAGCTAAAAAGGAAATCATAATAAATGACTGTTGATGGCATGGCAGCTTTCACCTGCAGGGGGAGCCACTGTTGTCTACAGCTTCAGGCAAAGAGAGAGATTAATGCCTGGTGTCTCACTGAAACCACAGAAGTCGGGGGAATTCCTGTTTAATTCTTTCTGATCTCTCAAAGGTCTGGGGAATTTACCTTTTTTTAATACCTCCAGGTCATGAAAACGTACAGTGGGTAGTTCTGATCATTTGGCTCTTAACGTTAGAGACTTTTCGAAACATAAAAGTTTCTAAAGAAATGAAGAAAAGGGTGAAAATGATTTTGTTTCATTGGGAATTACCTGGTCCTGGCTTCACCTCCTCTTGTGATAATTTTATGGATCTTGCAGTTTTGGATGCAAAAGCAGCAGTAGGTATGGGACAGTTGGACACGCTATAACATGTCCCGACATTATAATGTCCAGGGCCTGGAAAAGGTGGACCTTTAGGTAGGACCACAGCGGACTCTGCTATTGTCAAACCAAAAGTCCTCCTTAAAACACAGTTTTACACAATTAGAGAAAAATCAAGTGACCACACGATGTGATTGGCTGTTGACTCACGGGAGAGTGGTCTTCTTCACTGCTGTGGGAGCCTGATGTGGACTGTAGGCTCCTGGACCAGGGACATGATGGTCCACCAGAGCAGGAATCCTCCTGGATGTGGATTTGAACGGGGACAGAACGGCTGTGGATCCAGTCTGAATGGAATGGTTCCTAACGTGGTAGTGGCCTGAAATACATTCATCGTGTCATTTTAAAAACAACACCTTAAAAACAGTGGATATTTCCTGCTCAGACTGAGGTGGTTACACGGTGATGGCACGTCTGTGTTTGGACAAAAGGAGCTCCACCCAGGTTTGGAGAGAAACGCTGAGGTACCAAAGAGAGAGGAGTTCATCTGTGTGAAACCACAGCTCACCTGAGGGAAGAAGGAGAAACACAACAAAGTACACGTCAACAACAGAACACAACGAACGTGAGTCTTTAAGGATGGACTTGAACGAGTCTGACACGTACGTCGTACTGATTTGGTGCTGGACCTTCATTCTTTGGACCTGCTCGCTGCCAAACCACGGGCATTCTGAAGACCCTGGACGTTCCAATGTTGAAGTCATACTTGTTAATGAAAGAGCTCTGCAGGTTGTACAGGTTTGGTGCTGGGACAGATCTCTGTGGGTTAAAGTAGCCCTTGAAAGCCTAGAGAGGAAAATATAACACATCTGTTTGACATTACAGCCATGTTAAAACCGAGGTATCATGAAAAACATCTTCTCACCTTGGACGCAACAAAGCCTGTGGTGCCTTTCTTGGAGAAAGAAGGACTCATGACTTCAGCAGAAGTAGTAAAGTTATAGCTGCCTGGTCCTGGGTTTCCATTCTAAAACCAAAAACATATATATATATATTTAGGTTTCCATTCTAAAACCAAAAACATATTTTTTTAAATTATATTTTTATTAAAAGAATACACATTTTCTAATGTCCTACCGGAGAATCTTCTGATGAGAATCTTTTAGCTTGACATGTCAACCATTTCTTCTCTTGGTTTGTTGTCTCCATTCTTTGAAGTGTGTCCTTTTCATGGACCATGAAGAAATCAATCGATAAAATAAAGTCAACATGTGTTTGCAAACATCTACATTTATTTAAATAACAGATTTATTATTCAGTAAAATGCAGCTACTTGTTTAGCTTGGCTAATAAGTCAAAGTTACTGCGAGTTTTAAAAGACAACAAATGATGTCATGGAGACATGAAAACAGTCTGACAAGATGTAAGGGTTGCCAGTTTGGGGCATTGACAACTGTGATAAAGCAAAAACCATATGACTGATTTTTTTAAATAAGAAACATAACATATGTTAGATATATATGAATAAGCATGGATCGGTGTCTGGTTTTTGCTGTTGCTGCTTTGCATGAAATTCAGTTTGTAAAAGAGCTACAAAACGTGAACTAGGTTGAACTTGTGTATTTTAAAATGTTATTTAAAAAAGAAGAAAAACTATTATATAATTACATAAATGTCAAATCGTAGCTATAAAAGAATAAAATCATTATGAAAAACTAAAATTACTGCTATTTCTATAACATGGCAACTTGAGTGAAACCTACATTTCGTAAAACAGTCCAACGGCGACCTCTACTGGTCAATTCGAAAGCTTGCAGCTGGAATTCTTATATACCAATCTCCATCGTTGCTGTTTTTGTTTCTGCAGCGCTATAGCCATCATGGCGATGCACGCGAAGTCAACCCCGCCGCAGATCCCGGACACCCGCCGGGAGCTTGCTGAATTGGTGAAGAGGAAACAGGAGCTCGCCGTGAGTACATTTTTGGACGTAATCTCCCAATGAAAACAACGGACCGTTTGATATGGCGTCTCATTTTGTAAATACCTGTAATTTAAGTGTGTGCTCGCTGTTCTCACCGCTAGCCGCCAACATGCTAAGTGCTAATTTTGCGGCGCTAACAGTTGCTAATGTTAACGCTCGCAAACTTGCTACACCACAGTTCGTTACGGAATAAAATAAAAACATTACCTTGATATTTATCAACGTGTGTATACTTAAACTCGGACATTGCTCAGACATTGTGTTAAAACGTTTTTTTTATTCTGTGTTAGCTACACAGCAGCAGCTAAATGGGCGCTACCGCCAGGTTCATCGATGTTGTCGCGAGATTTCACTTCAACCTCACTTAATCGTTTCAACATGCATCGAACACCAAAAACGAATCAATCGATTTTTCCAATGCGATTGCCACAGACTTTTGTTGATTTTTTTTCTCCCCGAATGGTATAATTATGTCGTAACTTTTTATTGTTAAATACCACTTACTAAATGTAAATGTAACTTAAATGGTATTACTAAACTTGAAATAAACAAAATCCTTCTCCTGTAGAACTACTGTAACATTGTCTGTGATTGTGTGTTCACTCTTGTGAATTATATCATCTTAAAGAAGCTGTTAAGGGGTGAAGTTCATCCACCAACATTTTCAATCTAATTTCTTATATTTAGTCATGACAGTTTGGACAATCCATGGGAAAATGTGCTGTGCACAAGTTGACAATTGCGGCCAACAATGACCGTAGGAAGTTGTCTTTCTCAACAAGAAACTTTCTGTAAATACCATTACAGGGATTTAAGTGTTTTTAAATGACCTTGTGTGTTTCCAAACTCCAATAAATAATTACTATGTAGAAGAAAAAAACACATGGTTTCCACAATGACCTGAATGTTTGTTGAACTGGAAAAGAAACAGCTGACAGTTTTATATCTTCACTCTTTGGATTCTTTCCTCTCCATCTCTGTAGGAGACACTGGTGAACTTGGAAAGACAAATATACGCCTTTGAAGGCAGCTACCTAGAAGATACTCAGATGTACGGCAACATCATCAGAGGGTGGGACCGATACCTGACCAACCAGAAGTGAGTGATTTTAAAATGTTGTTTTTTTTTCTTCTTCTTCAGTTCCTTGTGATTTGGTTTTGGAAGTTTTTATTGGTGTATAAATTAAGTCTTTTCGTGCTTTCATTTCACACAGGAACTCCAACAGTAAAACGGACAGACGGAATAGGAAATTCAAGGAAGCTGAGCGTTTATTCAGCAAATCGTCCGTTACGTCAGTTGGAGTAAGTCTCTCACTAACTTCAGTTTCTTTTTTTTCTTTCTTTTTTCAGAAATAATTATCCTTCCAATTTTTTTTCCCTGACAGGCTATATCTGCACTCGGTGGAATCCCAGATCACATGAATGAGAAACGTAAGTCGTTTTCTTACATTTCTTATACTTGAAGTAAGAAATGTTTTGATTGGTTTCCAGGACTAAGAAAACACATCATACATGTATAAATTAAATATCAGATTTGTAATGTGTAATCTTCCTTTTTTTTCCGCTGTTGTTCTCACGGTTCATGGCTGTGCTCATCAGGTGAAGCCGGCAGTGGAACAGAGAGCGACACTTCCCCAGATCTCCAGAACCAAGAGAACGAGCCCAGCCAAGAGGACACCGAGGACGTGGACTCCACGCTGCAGGACCTGAAACCCCAGAAGGCGGCCTCCTCCTCCTCCTCCTCGGGCAGTCACCACGCCAGCCACAAAAAACGGAAGAACAAAAACAGACACAGGTATAAAATCCAGCAGCTATAACTCTGACATGTTTGTTTTGACTGCTTCATGGGTTTGTAGGATTCAGCTCCTAATTCACACACTTTCTTACAGCGGTGTGAATCAAAGTGTCAGGGCTTTTTATGAAAACATTCTTTTTGAGTAAACACGTGCGTCTTTCCTGTCGGCTGTTTTTCAGACAACTGGACAACAGTGTTTTCAATTAAACGTTGACCAATTTTAGTTCTTTTATGCGTCGTTCAATTGATAAATTGCCCAAGTGTCAGTTTGAAGACCGTCTGTTCAACAGGTCACTTGACACAAGGATGAAAACTTGAGTTTATCACTTTGCGGAACAAGCAAACCGCTGTTAAGTTCAGGATGAAAAATGTCATGACTGCTTGTTAAAAATCCTATTTATGCAAAAGAATCAGTTTTGGGGGGAAAAGGAACTGGAACAAAGTGGGTCCTAACTCTAACATTTTCTAATCCTGTATTAATCCGACACCTAACCGTCTGTAAAGAATGTTTTTTCCCTCACTGTAAACTCTGAACTGCAGGGTTACATACAGTAGATGTAGCCTTGACCGAGGTTGGTAACTGGAACTAACAGAAGCTGCTCTCTTCCTCCCCCTCCTAATGCCTCCCCCGCCCCACCCCTCTCTCGTCCCTTCAGCCCTTCTGCCATGTTTGATTATGACTTTGAGTAAGTCTGACTTTTACTTCCTGTTCCTGTAGCTCTTTACATCCTGCCTGCTGTTTATATAATAAAAAATCTCATCCTCCACTTTCTCCACCTGCTCTGCTTTTGTTGTGCGTTTAATAGTGGAAGCCTGCAGGTCATTCAGCTGTACTGCATGTCTAACACTCCATCCTATCATTTTGACTGCATATCAGCGTCCGTCTCTGTGAACTCGTCTGCCTGTCCTGACTGGGCTGTCTTCATGTTGTTTTCTCTCCTGACCACAGATTCATGTTGAGTTTGTTTGACCCGTTGTTGGTTATTTTTTTGTCAGATAACGGGTTTGGCTGTAGACTTGTGCACGAAGACAAGAACACACACATTGTCATTTAGCGTTCTTGTTCTAGGCTTGGTTTTGTTTTAGACTTTTTCATGGAACAGTAGCTGCACTGCTTTTTTTTTTTTTTTCCTAGACCATAAACACCTGTCGGACACGAACACTGTCGGCTTCTCTAACTCAGTCTGTTATTTTTTCCTGTTCTAGGTTCGACATGAAAGTGAACAAGAAACCACGAGCTGTGAGTAAAACTTTCTTATTTCATCTGTAGAATTATCATGACCTCTCAGTGTTACACATGAGATGTAGCTAACTCCTTTTCAAAAACAATTTCTTATAATCACAGTAAATGAATTATTTTTCAATTCCTCATGTTCTTCCTCTTTCAGGATTACTCCACTTGAAACTGACAACTGGAATAAAAGCCCTGAACACGAGGATGTATGTAGAGAAACACAACATTTCTGGACTTTGTGAATTTTGTACGCCTTTAACTTTTTTGTCATCATTTTTTAAAAACAAAATTCTGTCATACGTGGCCATTTGCTGTTGCTTGTAACATTCCTTCCCCGACCACCACCACCAGTAAAAGCAGATAAACCAGAGAGAGGTTTGTGGAGGACAGACTGGACGACTCCTCCAGGAACAAACCATTTTGTATAGTGTTTAAAAAAGGACTATTTATTGATGTTTTTCATTGTAAGATTTTTTTTTTTTGTCTGTGAAATAGCATCAAATAGCTGTAAAAAAAAAACTAAGTATCGCAAATTCTTTCGACATGTTTTGTTTTTGCAAAAAAAATAAAAAAAAGACTCACCCAGTACCATGAATCTATTCTGGTCGTCTTTTTCAAGGTCACAATTAGACGTTCCCACACATACCATACATTAAAATAATCACAGCATGGAACCGTTTCCCTTCCATCCCGACATTATCAATGTTTGTGCAGCTACTAAAGAGAACAGCCAGCACATTTTTCCACTGACAGTTCATGGTTTACTTTATGGAAATAGGAGCTGGAGTAGGAACACGATGATGACAGGCTGCAGCTACACACACTCACACACACGCACACCAAGAGAGAGACCACACTCTGGTCTGGTTTTTGTCAGTCCAACACTTACAAACATTAATCGCTTTTAAGAAAACAGATTGTTTAAACACTTAGAAAGTTGTGATTATTTGACTAACAAATGACTGCCACAACAGCAGTTTCCTGAAGTGAAGAGACTTACTGCAGTAACGCATCTGTCCACTAGGTGGCATCAGAAACAGGTCAACACGTTCACACTTGAGGCCGTATTCATTCACTCTCCCACATTTTGATCTCATAAAAATGCAATAATGAAACCAGGATCAAGAACAAACGGACAGACTCAGCAGCAGAGTCTCACAGAGACCGGAGTCTGAAGGAGGGATTTGTTTTGGACTTTCCTGAGGCTTTCAAACAATAAGGCACGCAGATGTCAAACGGACTGAAGTCCAGCGTGGGAACTGCTGCAACGAAACACCGTGGAAAGGTCAAGGAGAGGAGACCAGGGAGGAACGGAGTGAGCGAATCCTGTCCTCAGGTGGAGGACGTCAGAAGAAGAAGGTTCCTGAGGGTCTGAAGATGATGTAGGTGGATGAGGGCGGGAGGTCTGAAGATGATGTAGGTGGATGAGGTCGGGAATGATGTTCTGCCGCAGGTAAGAGGTCAGGACACGGCAGCAGGGGGTGAATAAGAGACTTCAACACCTCAGTTCTGGAGGTTGAACAGTAGTGAGACCTGCTATGATGTTTGGTTCTGTCTATAAGACAAAAGGCTGGACTGGAGGAGGAGGAGGAGGAGGAGGAGGAGGAGGAGGAGGCGTGCAGCACATAGTTGTGCAGTAATAACGTGTGTGTGGATGGGTGTGAATGGAATGTCGTCGAAGCCCCTGGGAGTTCTCCTTAAGACCAATAAATCTATATATAAGACCAGAACATTTATGTGGCTCATGACATCATCTCTATAGTTTATTGGCAGCGAACAGAGGTTTTATGTCGGGGTTTATGAACGAGCAGCAACGGCTGCTTCAGACAGGGTTTTACTGGAATGTTTGGAAGGAGCTGTGAACGTTTTATTAGACACTGAAATAAAAAGGCTGTGAACAAAAGTCCAAACGTCGTTATAGTAAATTAGCAGTACTGTTTTCTCCTTTAGCCCCTGTCAGATCAGCACATGCTTTAGACTATACTACCCCCCCACTCCCACCCTGCCTCCCCCTACTGTACATATGCTGAAGTACTTCAATGTTGCAGTGACTTGCCCGTGAGTCACAACTGGCCTGCACCGGCATCACCACCGCCACCACATGGGGAGACGTGGAGACACAGCGTCCCGTCCCGTCCCGTCCCGTCTGACAAACAGACATGATGAAGAGACTGACGGAGAAATCCAGAGTCCATTTCTGGAAATAACATTCCTCCGTTCCATGCTCCACCACCAGTTCATCCCACAGTCACATTTCATCTGGAATGAATGACACAGAGATTTTTTCTTTTTTTTTACTACTCCCTCTCTTTTCTCTGGCCGGGGGATTGAATTCTTCCAGGCCGTGGTGCAGCGGCAGGACACGCTGCCGATCCCCAGAGGGTTATTTGTTCAAATATCTTAACAAGTATCAAAGGGACTGTTCAGAGGTTTGGCAGATATGCTAATGCGGCTGAAACAATGATTCCTCCTGTTTGTGGTGGTGTTTCACTGAGTAGCTACAGCTGCTCAAACACAGAACTCATCCAGTGTACTGTACTGCAATATCCTTTATTCAGCAGAGTAAAAACGTGTTCTGTGGACTGTTGCAGTTCCAGGATTATCCTCCGGTGGTTGGTGATGTCACGTTATGCTGTTACGTTTTGGAGTTTTGTCCAAACAGGAAGTGGAAATGAATCGATGACTTGATGATCTACGACCGTTTGTTTCTGTGACACCGTGAGGTTTGGTGATTTAATTAGATTCCGTGGTAAATGTTGAGACGTCATAAATGGTTACCATTGTTGTTATCTTCATCATCCTCCTTTGGTTAAATGTTGACGTCCTCTTCCTGATTCATTCCACATTATTGTTTTTTTTTTGTTTTGTGTTTTTCTTGAAGACTTGATCCATGAAGACTCTGCCTCATTATTAAGTTACAAGGTCGGCGTAAATATTTACAGTTCAGAACCTCTGCACCGATCTGTTCTGATTGTGTTTACACGGAGGCCGTGCCAGGCCAGTGTCCACGTCAGGGAGCCGCAGATCGCAGAGAACAAACAGTTCTATCTGTGCGTTCTGAGCAACAATGGGCTGAGAAGTTCTGGTGCAGCCGCTCAGGAACGACAGACGTCCACGTCTGCAGCTCCAGGCGGTTCACAAATGGATTTAAACGGAATGAAAAAGGTACCACTGCTGACAGGCGTCTTCTCACCGTGGGCCTCACTGTGGCGCTGCCTCACAAACTGGGGACATTTAACCGTCCTCTTATAACACACTGACCGTTCCGCCGCGGCCACTTCCTGCTTTTGATCATCATTTATGAGGCGGCGTTGGTGTGGCTGACCGGCTGCAGCACGCCTGCTCCCCCGAGCCGGCTGCCACAGCTCGATCTCCCAGATCAGCTCCAGATGAAAAATAAAGAGGGGAGTGGGAGAGGGAGGGGGGGCGGGGGGGGGGAGGAGGGGGGGGGGCCCGTGTCCGTGTGGTGATGTTATTTGTTTGAGCTGTTCCCATGACTCTGCCTGGAATATGCTTGACCCCGTCTGAGGGGATGTTAGATGGAGGGCAGAGATGTTTGGTCCCAGGAGGATGAAGAGGATGAAGAGGAGGAGGAGGAGGATGAAGGACCAAGGTGAAGGTCGTCAGTGAATATTGAAGATTTCATGTTGAGTCAGTAAGTGCTCATTTCATTGGGTACAGCAGAACTTAGGCTCCGCCTCCACGCCACTCAGAACGACTCATGTACTTTACTGACTTGGTTCAACCAGATGTTGGAAACGTTCCTCGGAGGCCTTGAAGTTGGAGCAACACGAGGTTGTTTCAACATGGTGGGCGCTGACCCACCTCCACTTCACCAAGAGTCACGGCTGCATCAAGGACTAACAGGAAATACTGAGTTAAAAATCACATGTAACTCATAATAACGTCTGTGTAAATCCACAGCAGTCATCCAGGGACAGCTCCGCTCCGATGCTTTGTTTATCATTTCAGCAAAGGTTTAGAAGTTTGATTGACATCAAATGATATTTCATTTTTTAATGTTTGTTACAGAAACAACAGCCGTTTGTTTCTAAGCATCTGGTTTCACTGTGGTCGAAGCAGTGAAGTCATCAGACCATGTGACTGACACAGGAGGAGACACGCACACACGCCTCATCATTCCCTGCTGTCCTCAGTCACATGACTGCTCGCTGTGACATCACAGATTTACGTTTGCGCCGTGAACAGCTGGACACAGTTTGGTCTCCGCTGGATTTGCCCCGTCGTACGGTTTGAGTGATGGGGGCAATTTCTCACGACCAACACACACTCGCGTAGTACGCAACCTGAGAAGCTTCTTACGCACCAATATATTCTCTTAGCTTTCCTCAAAATACATCTGTTCTTTGCATTTTATGTGCATGTACTGTATATATATGTACGTATATTTGTGTGTATATATATATTTGTATATATTTATATACACAAATACATATGTATGTATATAAATATATATTTATTCACATACATACTAATACTATTTATATACATTTCTATATACACAGAAATATATATAAATATATGTATATTTTTGTATATATTTATTCACATACATGCTAATACTATTTATATACATTTCTATATACACAGAAATATATATAAATATATATCCAAATATATATCTAAATATATATGTATGTATTTCTATAGATACAACACTGCCCCGTTATTAGTCTTAATTATGGAAACAGCACCACATGGTCAGAGAGCCCAGAACGAGGCCACATGTTGTGAAGTCGTTGCCAGAATCTGAACAACTTCAGCGTGGCTCAACATGAGGCATGAAGCAGAGCATTGTTACAACAAATAAACACAAAAATAAGACCCACTCTGGGCCGGGGTCGGGTTTCAGTTGATGCAGATTCCCCCCAGAGCCGGGTTGAAGAACCCCGAGGACTGAGGAGTTTTTCAGGGTGGACAGGGTCTGGTCCAGCTGCCAGATCCTGGACAGTCCGTCATTAAAGGGTGATTTCATCCTGCTGAGTCACTAATCCAGTCTCCAGGTTCCTGCTGTTGGTCGACAACAAATTTGTTAATTTAATCTTTGCCTCGGTCAATTATTTACTGCTGATTTCCAGAGAGCAACAGGAAATGAGGCGATGATTTGTTGTGCGGCAGGGTAACACACACACACACACACACACACACTGATACGACTCATCCCTCACAGCCTGCGGACAAATGTGTGGAATGTATTGTTGTAGGAGTTTCTGGCCAGATCTCATTACGTCGCCGGAGATGTTGAACATTTCTAAGTGTGACTTGTGTCTGAGTCAGCGTGGTGTCGACCGGTCGGAGCCGCAGCCTCCAGCCGACCCTGGGAGGGTGTCGGTGGACGGAGGTCGACGTGAGGCGAGAGGAAGAAACAACAGAGCTTTAAACTCTACAACAAAATGTTGTACAGTTTACACCAAGCAAAAAAAAAAAAAAAAAAAAAAACAGTCGAGGAACAGCCAAAAAGATAACAGTCGATCATTAACAACAAGCTAAAGACCCAGCAGCCAAAACATCGCCAAAGAATTAGACAAGAGATAAAAACAAATTAGACCAGAAGTTCAACCAAAATAGTTAAAGAAGCCAAGGAACAAAAAACAAATTAGACCAGAAGTTCAACCCAAATAGTTAAAGAAGCCAAGGCCAGAGGAGGGGGTTCTGATGAAAGGGTTGCCAGTTCAAATCAGGAGGGGGTTCTGATGAAAGGGTTGCCGGTTCAAATCCCAGTGATAACAGCCACAAAACATCACTTTTTTTTCAGTTCCATAAATGAACGACTGGACTGGTTAGGTTTCATTAACTTTTTTTATTATTATCACATGTACAACAGTGAAAGTGAATAAAAAGTTACAAAGTTTTGACACAACATGACAACAGTGAGAAAAGAGGGAAAAGAAGAGGAACTTTACAAACACACACATCAGCGTTCAGACGGCGGTGACGAGTGTGTGTTTGGTTTTTTATTCAAAGGTCTCACGGTGCTGAGCTGTGATTGGAGGAGAGAATACTGAGCCTGGAGTCAACGGCAGCGTTCATGTGCAAACAGCCGAGGTTCCGGAGTTTTCCTGCTGCTCTCTTCAGCGGTCAGTGTTCGACGCTCAGTCACTCGTCGCTGTTGCAGTCTGTACACAGGATCAGGTCACGGTCCGGGAAGAAGCCGGAGCCCACCAGCGACACGGAGCAGCGGGAGCACTTGAAGCAGGGCTGGTGCCACTGCCGCTCCTCGAAGGAGACGTACTTTCCATCCCCGAACCCTGAGACAGAGACACGTGCAGCGTATGAACGACTGGTGAAGGAATGTCCTAACACGGAGTTTAATAACAGCCTCACAAACACTCAGGAAATGATGAATGAATTCCAGACGATCTCTGCAGTTGGCATTAAAACAGTGAGTCACCGGAACCGTAGAACCGTAAACCTAGAACTGTTTCTGCTAAATTTGTTTTCAGGTTTTTGGACTCAATCACATCAGAATCCTGCGGTGAAAACAAGCAGCAAAGTCAGAGAGAAAGAGCTGATGTGTTTATGATAAGTTAATTAAGTTTCCAGCTTGGTAAATACTTAGGTAATGAGGTGAAGGTAACAGATAGACATAAATAACCAGCGCCAGGATAGAAATCAGCCACAGATTGAAATCTGAGATTGAAAATGTAGCCAAAGGTTAATAGGTTAAAAGATTGAAATCTGAGATTGAAAATGTAGCTAAAGGTTAATAGGTTAAAAACACACACAAAAAAAGCTAAAAGGCTAAAATTTACAAAGTGTACTTAAAGTTAGCCTAGATGTAAGTAGCTAAAGTATTAACACAAGCAACAAAGGCTACAAGTAAACAAAAAAATTAGCTAAATATTAACTAAACCATAGCTAAATCTAACAAAAAATAATTTTAAGTTAGTACACATGAAGCTAAAGGTTAGCCTGTGTTAGCCCTGTTGCTTGGACAAACATGTTGTGACTTCCACCACACTGACAGTCGTACATCGTCGCTCGTATGCGAACTCATCTGTCAACGACGTGTCCAGGACGGAATGCGTCCACTGACCTGTGATGGCCGTGTTACAGCCGGCGCACTTCTTGGCGTAGAGGCTGCTGAAGCATTTGACACAGTACGGACTTTCTCCCTGTGAGGTGAAGGACTGACCGGCCAGAGACGTTTGACAGCCTGAGCAGAAGAAACACTCTTTGTGCCACACTTTGTCCTTGTAGGTGACGCCGCCCTTGGTCAGAGCCTAAAAAAAAAAAAATAAAAAAAAATTGTACACCAATTGTCTTTAATTAAAAACTAAAACAGCTTCTTGAATTAAAAACTGTAAAACAGCTCCTCTTGTGGCCAATCTCAGTAATTACTACTACCAAATTGCTACTACCAGGTTAGTGAACAAAATGGAGCTTGTTTCACTTCACCTTTTTGCAGTGGCTGCACTGAGGAGCGAACCTGCCCTCGTAGCAGGGAACGCAGTAGTAGTTGTTCTTGTCCGGGATGAACGCCTCGGCGCCGATGGGCTTCTCACAGCCGTGACAGACGAAGCAGTCCTCGTGCCACGTGGACTCGCCGTATTCCAACATCCTGGATCCTGGAGGAAAGGAGACAAGGGGACAAAGAGTCAAGGAGAGGGTTTTAGGAAATGAAAAATGAACCGGTGTTTAAGTCCACGGTCCAGTGACTTCAGCTCATATCAAGTCAAAGAAATCGTTTTCCTGTAAAGGACAAAAACCACAGGCTTCACTGCTGAAACTCAGTCAGGCCGAAGAAAGAAAACGATACGTCAGATCTTTTAATCCCTGGTTTTCTTTTACAACTTTTGGGACCGGGACTGAGGAGAGCAGAACAACGGGTGTTTTGAACTTGAACTTGGCTGCGCTCCTAAGAAAAGGAGTGGAGGAGGAGGTGAAGGAGGAGGTGGAGGAGGAAGCAGCTTTAAAGGGCATTCCAGGCTGAGCAGGAACTGGAGAGGAGCGACCGCTCACTGCTCAGAGCAGCCAGTTAAAATAATCCCACAGCACCCACAAGCCCCTGGGGCAATTCACAGTCATCTGACACCGTGGACGCGACGACGCTGCTGCACCGGTGTCGTCACGGCAGCCGGAAAATCTGCTCTGCTGGGATGAGTTTGTACCACAGAGCTGGAGGTCGTGATTGGTCTGTCACTTCAGAGCCGTCACACCCAGCTCCACCAGAACTGTGCTGCTGCCAACAGGCCGGAAAACAGGTCTCACAATACAAGATGGAAAAAATGTATGTGTAAATTCGTCCTTTTAAAAATCACAGGACGTCGAGCCAAACATGCTGCACCAAAAAGTCACCAGAAATTAGCACAAAGCTAACAAGCATTAGCCTCTTTCAGTGTGGTTCAGAACCGGTTCCCAGCCCGGCGATTGAGAACCCCTGCTCTTGCTGTTACCTGGCATCACCGTCTTGTCACAGGCCACGCACTTGGAGGAGAACTCGTTGCAGAAGCCCTCGCTGCGGCCCAGAGCGTCGCCCTGGATGGTGAAGGACTCGTCCGCCAGGGAGCGGTCGCAGCGGAAACAGCGGAAGCAGTGCTCGTGGTAATGCCTGTTCTCGTAGAACAGTTCCTGGAAGAGGGAAATCAGAGAGAGTGGAACCACGGTCAGGGTTCGATCACATAAAAACTCATGGTGTTTGTTTGTTCATGGTCAGGAGAGGAGAGGGAAGGGTGGAGCTAAATCACTGGTTCTCCAGATTCACACTAACATTCACACCTGTGGTCAGTCTAGTGTAAATAAATAACCCAGTCCTGTATGTTTTTCAATTTAAATTACTTGAAGAAAAGCCCAGAACAAACAGATGAAATAGAAAAAGAATCAGTTACTGCTGGGATCAAACCCCTGACCAAGCTGTAAGGTAGGAGCACTGACCACTCTCCCACCATCAAAAGTTTGAAGTCATGAACATGATATTTCAGTGTGAGACTGATGCTGGAAACCCCTGATCCCAGCATGACTCATCATCATCATCATCATCTTCTTCTTCTTCTGTGTCCTCCGTCCACTCTGAGGTCACGGTCACCCACAGCACTCACTTTCCCACACAAAAACACTTCAGTGTTCTGGACATGTGCACACAGTGGGAGGGCTGAACCCAAAATGTTCCACGTTGTCGTTTCTACGACACCCTGCTGCCTCCGCTGGCCAAAAAAAGTCCGTCCAATATTTTCCTAGAAGTCGGAGTAAGGCTGGTTTGTGATTCTTCTCTCTAAGAGCTGCTTATGTTTCCATTCAGCGCTGAGACGAATGGCCTTCGTTCAAACGGAGGCTGAAAAACTCCTGTTTGAGGAATGAACTTCCATTAAGAAAAAAAAAAAAGAAAAAAAAAAACCCAAGAGAAAATCCGAGGGATGAGGAAAGACGAAGGACAAGCGCCGGGGCGGCCACAGCCAAAAGCGGCAGCGAGTAATTTACTGCCACTCCCTCGCTCCGAGTCTATAATTCACAGGACCCTGAAGGCCACATGGCGTCTGTGAGTGTTGTTCATTCTCACTCACTGAGGCGTTTGGGGAAGATAAAGAGAGATTACGGACACATTTTCATGTTCTGATGTTTTTACAGGAAAACCAGCTGCTGTGACACAGTGGAGGGGGTGAGGTGGGGGGAGGGTGTGGGTGTGGGAGGGGCGGAGGTCGGGGGAGTAAAAATAGCAAACCTACACAGTCAAAGTATTTTTGTACTATAATCGTCAGACTAAAGAATCCTGTCCAATCTGCAGTAGTCTGTCAGCAGACGTCTTCGTCCACCGCCGTCATGTTTTAGTAAACAACACTGGCTGAAATTCAGCTCTAAACCAGTACAGAACCGCCGTGTTAAAGATTATATATATATTTATCTCCTGACCAACAAGCTAAAAACTAACAGCTGTTGTCTGCGATGTGAAGATTGTTCATTTAGCTCAATTAATCATGATTAAATACGACTAATTACAATGAATTCATCTGATTAATCACTGGTGTTGAGGTGTGAGCAGACAAACACATCACTGCTCTGTTCTCACCTTGGCGTTGTGGCCAATGATCTCCTTACATTCCTGGCAGGTGTTGGCGTACAGGCGGTCGTAGCAGGGGATGCAGTGAGGTTTCTCCTCCACCTGGATGTACTTGCGTCCGTACAGGGACTCGTTACAGTTTCTGCAGTCGAAGCGGTCGCTCATGGACCAACCTTTTCCTGAGTGGACCAGAGGACCAGAGAGCAGGTGAGGGGGGAAACAGAAAAACAGAGGAAATATTTTATTTTAACGGCACCAAAGAGGTTTTTACACAGCAGGTACAAAGATCCTGGATCTGTGTGAAGATGTTCCACACCTCTGAGAAAATGGACAGGAAAAAGTAGCATACTCATGCAGGGGTATGTTAAAGGTAGGTGTCACAATGTAGGTCAGATTGTGGAATATTAGAAACAAACTTTGAAATTTTGATTTCAAACCTCAGGTGATTTTAATGGCTTCTGTCATCACCATGATGTACTCATTATGAAATATCCTCCAGTCCTTAAGTAAATAAATCAAAGCCTCAGCCATGTGTTCCTCGTTATAAAAACACAATCTCTTCATTAACAAGGAAGTCACTTAATTACACCGTGAAACGACGTCATCTGGTCCAAATTTCAGACCTGACTAGATGATGTCACAGTTTACATTGATTCACTACAGAAAACCAACGTTTCCAGTTTCACGCCAACGGCCTCGGCGTCTGCCGCCCCTCCCACCCATTCTTCTACGAAACCCCCCGCGGCCCTCTAGTGTTGACAGAGAGCAACAGAACAATATGAGGTGACACAGACGCCTCGCCCACAGACGCTCTCTCCAGGGCTTTTTGAAGGACAATACAACTCTGATCTCGTGTACTTCTTTTGTAGTACTAATACTGTCTAATAGAAAAATAACAAAAAACACCACATTTCATTGTGTTTACTGTAATCAGACATCAAAGTTGGGTATTGTTCAAAAACTGTTGCCAGATTCAGTACTTTCTCAACAGTCCTGGTGGATCAGAGGTACTCTTTAAATTGCAGGGTTGGACAGTTATGCTCCAAATACTACAGCTGAGGTAAAAAAAAAAAACACCATTCGTCATCATTTATAACCATCTGTTGACATGACCTGATCTGAATCCCTGCTGTAGCTCATTACGCTGTCACTAAAGTGAGTGAGGGAGGAAAGATGGATGTCCCATGGACGTTAACAAGAACTAATCAATCAATAAGGAGATAATGACCCAAGATAATCATCTGCCAAGTCTCTGAAAGCAAAAGATTAAACACAAGGACGCTGAGAGGCAAACAACTGTCAAACAAATGACCAGGAAAAGAAAAAAAGAAATGGAAATAAACCACAAAAAGAGGATTTTAAATCATAAACATGTTAACAATAGAATCAAAGCAGCCGCAGAAGAACAGGTGGAAACAAGCCTGGACTCACAGACAGACAACAACAACATCATGATCACAGTCTTATTATTATTATTATTATGAACATAATTGTAATTCAAAGGCCATCTGGCATCATGTGCTGTATTGTTACGACAAAAGGAAATGATGTGAGGGAGGTGAACACACACACAAACAATAGGAGTCGACACACCACAGGCCTCAGGTGGAAGTAAATAAAACACAATCAGTGCTGCAGGTCAACAGGTTCTGAGACACGTGTTCTTTTCTTACTGTCTGAAACATAAGTCATAAGATATTCATCCAGTGCTGAGCAAAATTAAACAAAATTAAATCAATTTAACTAAATTTAAGAACCAATTAATCAATCAAACCATAAAAAAAAACCTTTATCCCGGTCCATTAGCGAGTATATGAAATATATCTTTTTGAATGCCTTTATCCGTCTTATAAAACATACACAAACTCACACCTCAAGTTTTTCGACTCGTATTTGAACAAAAATAGTACTGTCCCTTTAAGAGCACCACCACGACACAATTTGAATGTTAAAAGTTGCACTTTATTTATAAAACTTGCACATTACACGCTGTAAATTAAAAATTGGATATCGTTAATTATTAATTAATTAATTGAGACGCCATTTTGGACGAAAACCTCTTGGTGTCTCTATTCTGGGCTGCTGTGGTTTGACATGTTGGTAAGGTCAGCAGCTGAAGAAACGTGGGTTTTGAAATGTTCCTTGTTTGAAGGACGTTATGGGTTCAGGTTGTTGGGAAGTCCTCTGAGCTTCAGGAGAATTTAACTAAAAAAAATCATCAACTTTAGTGGTTTAATGGTTTCCTTCTGACCCAGGAGCTGCTGTTCTGCAGGTACCGTACCACGCTTCACCCTCTGTGTACGACCTCCGAGTATTTGGACGTGTTCTGCTCAGGAGCCTCCTTGGACGGGGCAGTTTACATTCCCCACATCTGGCTGCTATCAAACGTTTAGCGTCTTGTAACCGATGATGCAGTGATTTCGGATAAACATGAAATATAAACAGTCACGTCCTGCAGCCGACACCAGGAGCTCTGCTGCTCCTCCTCGCTCCTCCAGCTATTCCTCCACACTGAACCATGACCCAGGTCGGCGTCCAAACATCTCCTCCCTGCAGATAACACCACTGCATCCTGGGGGTCACCATCAACACGCAGTGGACCAGACCCCGCTGAGAATATCTTCACTTCCGACGTCTGTTTTCCGTCAGATTCCTGTCTGGACGGGGGGAATCAAACCCCTGACTTCCCTTTTTCTGAAACGTCCTAAAAGTGTCCGGGTTCTATTCCCATCCTTCCTCGCCTGCAGCAGCAGAACAATGGGTTTCCTTCCCGGGTCACAGTCTTCCTGATTTGATGCTTGTCGTTCCTCTTCCTGAGCCGCAGCATCTGTGAACCTCTGTGTTCCCGTCGTCTCCAGCTGTTGTTTTTTAAAAAAAATAAACTTTTCCTGTTGGAAACCAATATAAAAATTTGATGGAGGAAACAAACACAGCTGCAGAGAGAAGGTCTGTGGAAGTGATGCTGTTGTTATCAGGAGAGATGAAGAGAACCTGTTCAGCTAACTCACTCTGCTAACGGTGCAGAGAGATCATAGTAATGGTACTGCAACCCACACAGGCTGCCACAGGAGGCGCCATTATTACTGTTTTTTTGTATCAGGAGGCGCCATTATTACTGTTTTTTTTTTATTATTTCCACTCCATGATAAAATCCAAAGAATTTTATTTCCACTCCATGATAAAATTCACGGTAACCTGAGCTGGTGCCAAGTTCTGACCCCGGTTCAAGCACCAGCTCGTTCCAGTAGCACGGCTGTCAAAGACGTTTAAATCCCTCATTTACCGTGTGCAGTGGACTCAGTGCTAATGTCCTCCGTCTGTCCCACTGAAGGACTGATCTGCTGCACTCGTCAGGGAGGCCTTTGTAGTCGCAGCCAAACGGTCACAGGATGGTTTACCGAGCAGGTCTCCAGTCTGACGTCGCTCAGTGGCTCCGTGGCTCGGGGCAGTTGTTTTACTTCTCTACGACCTGACAGTTTCTTATGACCAGAGCCAGGAACTCTGGGAAATATCAGGGCTCTGCAGGGTGTTGGTGTTTATTTTCGCGTTGGAGGAATTTGGACGTGTGTGTTGGTTAGAGAGGTTTACAAACCAGACTCTTCCATGATGAAAAGCCGCCGTCACACATCATAAACCCCCCCACCCCCTCGGGGGGGCAAAGGTAGGTGTTAAATCTGTTCCGACTACAGAATGTGAATTTACAGGTCAGAAAACACAGACTCCTGTGTTTTTCAGAGGCTGACGTCACTGCTGTGTTTCAGTTTCCCACTTTTATAAGAGAGTTTGGAACCAAAGCAACAACACGCCTTCAGTGACGGCTGGACGACAGTGAGTGATGCCAGCGATGCCTTCACTGCCATAGGAATAATATATATATATTATAGAGAGTGATGAAAGCAGAGGTCTTCAACAGGGGGAGTGCAGCACTTAGGAGGTCCACCTGAGTGTTTATCAAGTCAGTACTGAATAAGATACTCAGGGTAGTTCTACACAGTACAGTATCAGTATTTGTCATCGGTTCCTTCCCCCCAGAAACTGTTTCCTAAAAACCCTATCACAGCCCTCAGAGGTGAAAGAGAATATTGACGTTGTCACAGCCTCGTCGTCAGTACAGTCGCTCCACTACAGCGTCAGTGAGGTCACCGACTGTAACAGGAAACCAGGAAAATAAATCAACACAAAACTGCTCTTTATAAAACCGTCAGCAGGCTGCGCTCTCTTTCATGTCCCCGTACAGAGAGGCTCAGTGTGGAGTGGCTTCCTCTGATTACAATCACACACACACACACAAACACAAAGAGAAACCAAAATAAACACACACACACTGCATGTCACGGCGGTGTTAGATTAAAGAGTCGACTGTTAGAATCCTGAGAGGCTGAAGAGGCAGCACTGTGACATCAGCGGGTTTCAGGTCACCCAGGGGTCACATTGTGTTGTTGAACCGCGGGTTGGTAATTTATACAACGGCATCATTAATTAGCTCTGACGGCTAATCTGTCATTAGGATGAAGCCAAGTTTTAATCCTGTAATTTAACACGTACTGCCCTGTCGGGGATTAAGTCTGCGGAGAAGACAGCGAGCAGCCCCGCCCACAATCACTGTTGTTTGATTGACAGCTTTTTTACCAGACAAGTTTTTTTTAACCCTATGATAGGCCGAATAAAGCAGTAAAAAGATTTTTTTTAAATTTAAGATATTTTTTAAATAAAACAAGATGGCCGCCTCCACCTTAGTTGCTTCTTTTAAAGCTAGCGTACAACTTACCAAAGACTACAATCAAATAATCCAATATAAGTATATGTCTTGAAAAAGTATTTCTTGCAATCTGCCTGGGCGCCCCCTGGTGGAAGAAATTCAGATCTACTTCCTGGACATTACTTTAACTGTGTCTATTTCTTATATATATATTTTTTCAAACGTCTTCAGATTCTGGCTGCATATTTTACACCTGAAAATATAGAAATGAGTTATCTGGGTTTTTTTTAAACTGATCTTTTCACACGTTCACTAAAATTAGCTTCTTCCTCCGACATCATCGCACATAACCAGAGACGCTGCTTTAATCGCAGACTGGCTTTGAGTCTGGCTGTTTGTTTACTCTGGGAAACAATGACGTCTGCAGCTGCAGCTTCACCTCGGCTGCTTCTACTGATTTTGTTTTTACTCAGAAAAGGAGCTTGAAAAAGACCATCCAAACAATGGTTTCCAACCTGGGGGCGGGGGGGATCAAGGACACGGAGGAACTCAGACTCAGAGTTGCTTTAAAATTCATTTCCCATCCTTGGAGTTTGATTGTAAATCCCAGGTAGCACTGATTTATTTAACTTTGGGTCCAAAGCTGTTTTTATCAGGGTGGAGCTCTTTGTTACATTACCAAAAAAAATGGATTTTGTTTATGTACAAATGTACTTGAGTCCAATCCCAAAAATACACAAAAACAGCTAAAAATATGCAAAAGAAAATCGATAAAACTTGAGTTGAGATTAGGAGGCTAGCAGACGAGATCTTAAAAATAAAATAAAATAATCAATAAATGTAAACCTCTTTCAGCTCAGACCTTAATTCTACGACATCAAAACTGCTTTTTGTGGTCGAATGCGACAAGTTCAGTAAAACTATTTTCCAGAATTCCATTGACACTTCCTGTCTTTCCAGACTGCTGGCTCCGAATAAAGAGGAAATGGAAAAAGTCAGCGATGTTGGACCGAGTCAGGAGACAAAGAACCCTCGTCCTCCCGGTCTGTGCTGGTTCCTCCAGACTCGACCTTCACCAACAGAACCACTCCAGAGGAACGTGACTGTGGTCAGAACAGGAGGAAGAAGGAGGGAAAAAAGGCCGGCTTTTTTTTCTTTCTTCCACCCTCTATTTTCTATAAAAAGTCCAGAATTCTTTTCAAGGTGAAACAAACAGATGTCGATGTTCGTTCTTCAGGGAGGAGAAGGAGTGAAAATGATGACATGTTTTCAGCCACAGAGCAAAGGTGGTGGAAAGAATGAAGACAACAAGGACAAGATGAGAAGGTGGGAGGTTCGAGTCCTGTTAATCATCAGACGTGACATCATTAGAAAACAGTCGGTGAATCCAGAGAGAGAAACTAAGGTGTGGATCTGGACTGAGTCTGGACTCGGGACAAAGTCCAGTCAAGATTTAAGGCTGAATCTGGTGGACCCAGTCTGAACAAGTCTAGACTCGGTCCAGGTCTAGATTGATCCAAGACCTGGACTGGACTGGACTCTGTTTCGGTCCCAAAACCCCATCCAAGACCTGGACTGGACTGGACTCTGCTTCAGTCCACAACATCAACAACATCCTCTGTTTCCTCCACTCTGCTGCTGCAGAAAGAACATCTTCCTCTGCTGCATCCTGTGTGTGTGTGTGTGTTCCAACAGTTCTAATGTATTCACTTAACTTCATCTACTTTTTTCCAGCTATTTCTTGTCCAACTTTTAGCTTTTTTACCCCAGTGTCTGCTCCAATCCACTTTGCTAACACCAGAGGGCATCGTACAAGGCTGCGAGACCAGAACCAAACAATAGGAACAAACACAGGAGCAGAGTCATCGCAGTGGAAAAGGAAATCCAATCATTCAAACACCTCAGATCAGACCAACAGCTGATTAGAACAACATGTTCAAACAAAGAGGAAGGCAATCTTAGAGCGGCGCTGAGCAGACAAACACATGAGTCACTTTTTTCATTTATATTCTCAGACCTGAGATTTTTTTTGTTTGTTTGTTTTTAAACCAACTCTGGAAGTTCAGTTTATGAGACAGGAAATTGAAAACTGACCTGTGGAGCTTTATCTATAGCAGCTGGAGAAGGTTCTGGAGAAGGTTCTGGAGAAGGTTCTGGAGAAGGAGAATCTCAGCTGGATCTGATGCTGCTGTTGTCACTGCTGCTGCTGTGAGTAATGACAAATGATTACGCCTGTGTGGAATCCAGTCCAGACAACAACTCTTCACTGACTGTGACCCTGCAGACTGCACTGCTAAAACCAACCTCTCTCTCCCTCTCTCTCTCCTCCCTCTCTCTCTAACACCGCCTCCTCTCCTCCTCCCATCTCTCCCTCACCTTCAGGCTGAATAAGGTAAAGTGTGTGTGTGTGTGTGTGTTGGACAGCGGTGAATATGTTAAATACCTGCTACAGTGGAGCCACAGCTGGAGGTTTTGCTGCTGCTGATGTAACAGAAACCACGGTGTCGTTTATCTGTGAGGAAAAGTGGAAAATGTGAGACGGTGGAAAGAAACCAGGGTCTGAGTGGAAAAGTCACCAGTCCGTGTGTTAAATCACACACACACACACACACACACTGATGTATGTCGTGTTGTATTGATGTAATGACACACACTCAGAAACTGCAGTTTTTCTTCACACAATTATAATATAAATAATAAAAAGATACAGCTCAGTTACATTTAGTTATTTAAAATACATTTGATTTTATTTAGTGATATTTTTACATTATTTTGTTTTCCTGTTAGTTTTTCTTATCATTTTAAATCATTTATTTGCCTTGTATTCGGCCCCGAATGTCAACTTTAGGGCTAACGATTAGCTTTATGGTTGAATCTTGGCTAGTCCTGAACTAGCTTCAAGCTATTGACAATTGGCTAATTCAAGGATAATATTAAAAGGTTTGGATAATTCAGGGGCTAACTTTAATGTTGTTAATCAATTACTTATGGCTAATTGTGGGCTTACCTCAAATTTATTAATGACATGGGGCTAATTGTGGGCTAACTTTAGCTTTATTGTTTCGACTACTTACATATTATTAATTGCATACCTCTGTCTGTGTAGAACTCATGAATGTTCCTAATGGTCTTAACTCTTCTTCTCCCTCTGTGGTTGGAGGCAGACTGCCGGATAGTGAAGGTAAAAAAGAAGAAGAAAAGACAGACAGAGAGATCATTTTCCTGCTCATTGAGCTCTATTTTCCACAGCGGTGGAGCAGCAGCTTCTGGGGACGATTAGAGGTTTCAGTTGCGGCTCCGTCCTGCCATCATCCATTACAGTGGGCCGTGGACTACAGGAGAATGATGTAATAAAGAATTTTCACGTCCAAAGTGGTGATTTTCACTTTGTTTACAGGAGCTGGTAATAACCTGTTGGCTCTTTGTGCAGGATTTGATTAAAAAAGACTGAGAAAGTTGGATTTACTGTTCCAGCATCACCGCGCCTTGATACGCTAAATGTAACACGATGAAATGCTGCCCTCTACTGTTCGAAGTAATGCACTACTAATAGTAAACTGTCGAAACCGGGATATCAAATGACCTTTTTCGGTTTATTGTGAATGTTTTCATTATTATATGGGGAATTTATCGATTATATATAAACAAACTGTAGCAAGACTAGGATTTTCTAACGAAGTTAACTCACATTTTTTGCAATTCCTTCGGTTCACGACCCCAGAACCTTCTGGATTTAAGGTCACAGCAGGGACTCAATAAATACCAAATATACTGTTGTTTTATTGATCAAGTATTTAGCACACAATAAAAATAAAACTCTAAATGATTTGTAACAGTCAGGATTCACAGCATAAAAACAATAACAAACAGAAGCGTGAAGTGTCGTTAAAAGAAGCTAAAGAAACAAAGTGTCAAATGTTAGCAGTTAGATGCTACGGAGGAGAGCTAAAGAGATGTAGTGGTTGTAGTGTCAACTTTGAGCTTTCATTATCGTGACAGCAAAGTGTTGAAGCCACACATGCTGTTGTTAAAAAATATAGATATATATACTGTATATATATATATTAAATAATCTGTTTCACTGAATTCATGCTGTTCTGTGCACAGAATAAAAGATCATTCTTTCTTTCTTTCTTCTTCTTTTTCTTCTTCTTCTTCTCAGGGGCTCATTTGTCGGTCCAGACTGTTGCATCGTTTTTTGTTTTTCATTTTGTTCTGTCTCCAGTTCTTCAGCTGTTTCCTGAGTCCGTTCACACAGAGGCAACATCTGCAGGGCTCAAAAACAAGTGCCTTTACATCATGACCTCAGCTGCACTTCATTCAAACCCAAACCATCAAGTGTAACACTTTTCTTCTTTTTTCTTTCCTTTTTTTCTCCTCTTTAAATGTTGTTTCCGTTCAGGGAGGCGTAATTTAATCCACTCAGGCTGCCGCTGGGCGAGTCGGCCGACCTCCAGTGGGCGCTGTGGACTGAGTTGCCGACTTCAAACACCTCGTGGATGGCTTTTCTGAAGCAGTGGAAGTTGTACTCGATCAGACCTGAGGAAGGATCAGAGGTCAGTCTGAACACTGGACCTTCAGAACCAAAACCACACCTCCAACATTTAGAGTCTTAGTAGACCACACTTGTCACCTCTCTCTCTCTCTCCCCCGTTTGACTCACCCTTGTGTGATATCACTACATGTACCATCCTGACTCGTCTGGGTCAGGACACTTACCTTTCCTCTCGAAGCTCTCCTCTCTGAGGATGCAGACCAGAGCCAGGAACTTGGTGACCTCCTTCAGATACAGAACTGTCGTGTTGTTGAGTTTGATGATGGCCAGAGACTCCTTGTCATAAGCACAGCCGCTGCCGTCCTCCACCAGTCTGACACACACACAGTTGAAAATCTGAATAATTAGCCAAAGGAAGTCGCTGAGTCATGTCTGCTTCATCTTTGACCACGAGTCTTTCTCACCCGTAAATGCAGGAGACGTCGATGACCACGTCAATCATGTCGCAGCAGATTTCGTACGATTGCATGTCCACGGGTGAGCTGTCGGTGGCGATGTAGATCTTACTGACCACGTCGAACAGGAAGGCTTTCTCAATCCCAGAATGCTGAACGAGAAACAGAAAAAAAACTGTCATAAAACAAACAAATCAAAATTAAGAGTTTACATCAGTGGGAGAGACATTATGACCAACCGATATAAAAATGTTCAGAAGGTTTTCCAATGTGGGTAACTGAGGAATCAGCTTCTGGACGACTTTACTGAAGGCCTCAAATATGGAGTGGTCGTAGATGCTGGTCAGGTAGAAGCTGAGGAGGAAAAAAGGAAGAGGAAGCTGCAGAGTTGAGGCAACATATCCTCAAACTTAAAAAGTTATTTTCTTAGCTGTTAAAAAGACTCACCTGAGATGAACCTTCTCCAGGTTGGCATCAGCCAGGTCATCGTTCGCCCTCTGGTGGATGTCTCTCTGCGTTTCTATTTTGTGGTCGTCAGACAGTCCGTCTACTTTATGGATAAAAACCTCAAAGTTGATGTCGGGGTTGACTTTGTAGGCTCTGGACACCGTCAGGTGTAACCGACCGAGAGCCTCCACGTAGTCGTCCTGGCAACAGAAGACACAGGAAGTGAAGCGGACTCTCCGCAGGAAGTGTTTTACAAACAAAACTTCCTGATTTCTACCTGGGCGTCAATGACAAAGATCAGAGCTCCGGTTCCCTTGAAGATCATCTCGCTGTCAAACGTGGGGTCGAAGAAATCCACCTGTCCAGGAAAGTCCCAGATCTGGAAGTTGACGAAGGAGCTGCTGGAGATGTCATCCTTGTAGATTTTGTTGGTGCTCTCCAGGAACAAGGTCTCGTTGGGCGACATTTTATGGAAAACAACCTAGAAAAAAAAATATTCCACGACATTATAACCTACAACATGAATTGGTAAATTTATTATTATTTTAACCCTAAACATATATATTTTTAGAAGAATTATTCATAATATTTTGATATAATTTTTTTTTTTTTCTGTTTTCCTACCTTTTGTATAGAGGACTTCCCGCTGCGTCTGAGTCCCATCAGCAGAATCCTGGGTTTGTCAGGAGGAGCACAGTTCTCCTCCATGTCTCCCTCCTCCGCCCCGTAACCAAAACTTTTGGGAAACGAACCAACATCGTAGCTGCCTGTAAACGCAGAGTCCCCGCACTTCATAGACATCTTGGACTTTAAATTTCCTCAATACCGTCTCGGGCGTTGTTCACAGTCTTTGAAATAATCGATATAAACGTGACAGACGTTATTTGTTGTTGTCAAAAACTGACGGTATGCTAACATGACAAGCTACATGAGCTAACAAGCAGCAAAAGTCGATTTCTGTGTCGCAAGCACCAAATTCGACAGTAAAAAAGTATACATTAGGTTATAAATAAATATTACAAGTTTAAAATAGCCATAATGTCGTGTTTGGTATGCATTACTTAGAGAAATGAAAGGAGAAATGGTCTGAAAACAGATAAATCAAGTAAAAAGTTTCCGCCCACTTTGTTGTTGCCAGATTTGACAGGATGTTTAACTCTCGTCAAAATGAAACATTAAACCGTCATTTAGAGATAATAACTACCGTGTAGCGTAATAAACACACGTTATTCATATGTTATATTTAATACTAACCAGAACAGCTCAAACCATAACAACAATTCCACGATAAAATACACCTTTACAACATCGCGGAAACATTACAACTTGGCAACCAATATTCTCCCATCTGATTGGCTGACAGCCTTAAACCAAAATGTTGTCATGTGACATCGACAAACAAACAGGAACTGCTGTATAATCGGTGAGTAATGACTTTGAAGATAAATACCCGTTTCGTAAACAATATATACACAATTTTAAAGAGCATTTTTGCAATTTAGCGTCATTTAAAATCATTTATAATTCAAATACATCAGTACTTTTATCCTTGTACAGCTTAGTCATTGATCGTTGTAAAACCTGCGTTTTCGAAGCTCGTTTGTGCTAACATGACTGTGTCTCCTGGGCCCAATGAAAATAATGAACCTCCCCTTATCATTTTTGTCTATTTGCTCCTTAAACACAGTCTGTTCTCCCGTTTATCTAAAAGATAAAGAACTAAAAGGAGTAACGATTAGAGAGAACACACACACACGACCCGGAAACCCTCAAACACACATTTATCTTTCTTTTGTTGCATATCTCTTTAGTGTGTGTTTGTGGTTAACACTTATCACTTATAAATATTCCCCTACTGTTTTTTTGGTAACTTTCATTTTTGTTAAATACAAAATATATTATTATTATTTCTGTGCAAACGTTTGTGACGGTGGTGTGCCTTGCATCAATGACAATAATTCACTTTCACTTTTTCTTCTCCTTTTAGCTTGTAGTCATGGCACAAGGTTCTAGGTATTTTATTGCTAACATTAGTATTGGTTTTTATTGTACAACTGTTTTGGAGGTCAAACTTTAAGTATCAGTATGGATGATACTCTGTTACTTTTTCTTTATTTTTATTTGGCTAATTTTAATGTAATTTTCTGTGTCAGGCTCCACAATGGCCGCCTCTCTGATCAGTTTCCTGTTAGTGGCTCCAGTTCTGCTAACAGCTGCTGGTCCGGTTCACGGCTCCAGCAACGACACCGTTCCCCTGGTGATATGGCACGGGATGGGTGAGAACTTTACAGGAAGGATAACGTGTTTCTGTGGAGCTGTAGAAATGTATGAAATGATATTGTTTGTTGGTGTGTGTGTGTGTGTGTGTTGATCAGGTGACAGCTGCTGTAACCCTGTCAGCATGGGGGCGATAAAGAAGATGATCGAGGGGGAGATTCCAGGCATTTACGTTCTCTCACTCATGATCGGGAAAAACGTCATTGAGGTTTTTTTTATTATTATAATTATTTTAAATAAACATCTTTATATTTGTCACCATTTCATGATTTGTTTTTCTCCTACAGGACACAGAAAATGGATTTTTCATGGATGTGAATCAGCAGGTGTCCATGGTCTGCAGTCAACTGGCTCAGGATCCAAAACTGAAGGCAGGATACAACGCCATGGGCTTCTCCCAGGGGGCGCAATTTCTGTACGTAGCCGCTCTTTTGGCACTGAAAGGATGGATCAGTCATAGTAATTCTAATGTGGACCATCGGTGACCATGGTCTAATGAACTGTTTCCTGTCTCTTCTCAGGAGAGCCGTAGCTCAGCGCTGTCCTTCTCCACCAATGAAAAAGCTCATATCTGTGGGTGGTCAGCACCAAGGTAACGGAACTAGAAAAGAACCAGGAGTTCTCTGATCTCTGAGGGAAGATGTTTCTTATTTACCAGGAGTTCTCTGATCTCTGAGGGAAGACGTTTCTTATTTACTGGTTGTCTTCTCCTCTCTCTTCTTCCTGTCTTTTGCCCGTCCTCCTCCTCCTCTTCCTCAGGAGTCTACGGTCTCCCTCGCTGTCCTGGGGAAAGCTCCCACATCTGTGACATCATCCGTAAAGCTCTGAACAGCGGCGCGTACACAGACATGGTCCAGAAACAGTGAGTCTCTGCCTCAGTGGCGGTGCTGTGGTGCAGCGGACGTCGTCACCTGCAGCACTGACTGAATGTCCTGTTTTGGTGGGTTGTTCTTTCAGTCTGGTCCAGGCTCAGTACTGGCACGACCCGTTAAACGATGACCTGTACAAGAAGCACAGTCTGTTCCTGGCCGACATCAACCAGGAGCGGGTCAGTACGTGGAAAACACCGTGGAGTATCAGAGTACTGCGTTCACATAGTACATAGAACTTTGAGCTCGTTTCAGCTCAACCTTCAGACATATTTTTGCAAATATTAGTCATCTTTTAGCTAACCCTAAACAAATATCTGTTGAAGTTACATTCCTGACTTCAACTTTTAGCTGATTTGACTTTCATCATCTTCTACTTTAATGTGAAGGTCATAAATGAGACGTACAAGAAGAATCTGCAGCAGCTGGAGAAGTTTGTGATGGTGAAGTTTCTACAGGACACTGTGGTGGACCCTGTGGACACCGAGGTAACACACACACACACACTGTAAACACACACACCTCCTGTGGTCTGTAACTACTAAAAGTACTACAGTAACTGTGCAGCATCACTACAGACAGTTTTGTCTCCGTTCTCTTCACAGTGGTTTGGTTTCCTGAAGACAGGTCAGGCCAAGGAGACGGAGACGCTGCAGCAGAGTGTCTTATACACCGAGGTAACAACTGGGTTCAACTGGGTCGTGTTTCAAACAGTGCTAACATCATCATCTGATTAACACATGTTGTGTGTTATCTTAGCTGTAGCTTTGACTAAATTGTGTTAACTCCTCGTGACTAGCCGTTTCTGGCGTGGACTGTGTAACCACACGACTGTCTCTGCAGGATCGCCTCGGCCTGGCAGCGATGGACAAAGCTGGGAAGTTAGTGTTCCTGGCCACAGAGGGAGACCACCTGCAGTTCACCAAAGAGTGGTTCGACAAAAACCTGCTGCCTTTCCTGCACTAGAGACGCAAAACCAGACTCCTGTAGTTCTAATCAACCACTGTTACAAAAAGTCAAGGAAATCAGGATCAAATTATTGCATTTACACAATAAAAAACACATTCATTTTGCACTGATCAACTGGAGCTAACTGATGCTAAGTTAATGATGAAAAATAATTTAGCTTTTTTAATTAATTATTTTAGTATAAATGTTTGTTTTTTTACTTTGTTTTTTAAGCTTAATGTTGTAACAACTGAAATGAGAAAATAAAAGTTTGACCAGAAAACAGTGGTGTGGTCGTGACATTGTTTTAATATGCAATGTGTGTGATGCTAACAAACAGATCATTCTAACAAGTGCCACCTCCACCTGCAGGCCATCGGACGGAAGGGGCGCCCTACACCTCCTTTTACTGTTGTGTTTTGTAGTGTGTTTGAACACAACACAACAGCACCGACACCGTACACTGCCACCTAGCTGTTCTGCTGGACACAGTACTATGAAATTTTTTTTCAGGTAAATTCCAATACATATACCACTAGAGGGAACCAAAGCACCACAATTTGTCCACACCATTCCTTTAGAACAATACATATACCACTAGAGGGAACCAAAGCATCCTTTAGAACAACTGTTGTCATTAATTAGTTAAAATGGACACATTAAAATGACAGACATGGAAGTAAAAGTGAAAAAAAAAATCAAATTCCACGAGTTTTTATTGCAAGACTTTATTTAATGACGTCTTCAGTATTAATGAGCAGACATTTGACATTTGGACCAAAGACAAAGAAAATTAGAAACAGTATAAAAAAAAAAGGAATGAGAAAAAAGAGGAAGAACGACAGGGAGAATAAGACAGAGAGAGAGAGGGAGACAGTTCAGGGGTTAGAGACAGAGAAAGGGAGATTTTTTTTTTTTCTTCCATTTTGCTCAACATTGAAATCGACCAAAATAATGGATCAGAACATGGATTTTTTTCTCCACTTTTACTTTTGTCAGATTGATGTGAAAATCCTTGGTAAAGTTTTGGTCCTAAAGAATTTTCAAGAATTCTAGTTTTAGGGTTGGTAGATATTAGATCAAAGGCAGAAATGACTAAAGTCAGGATTCCATGATTAAAGTCAAAATTTTAGCTAAAACATTTTGTCCTAACTCTTTTCCAACTCAGAAGTCGAGATTCTAAATTCTGACTGTAATTGTTATGTTTTTTTTGTTAGTCTTTCCCTCGACTGTGATCACGTCTCTGCTCATTCTCATCGACGGCCTCCTCTTCACGTGGAATGTTCTACCAGCAGCGTAAAGTTAAGGTAAAGGTGAAGTACGTAGATTTTACAGTGGTGGTTTTTTCACAAACTTTGTTGTTTTTTTTTTACTCGTTTGTCTGTGCTCTTTAGTGCTGACGAGTTTGTTTGAACATCGTTACTGACGGCTACACTTACTTCATCTACAGTCGATAACAGTGGTTTCTATGACGACGATGAGGGCGGTTACTTTGATGCTTTTGTCTGACAAGAGCTTCACTGGCAAATTGCATATCATGAAAACAGAGAACCAGGCTTTACTTAGAGAAGACCCTGATTGGCTGCAGTGCTTTTGTTCTTTCTATGAAATGTATCTTTGCAGAAAAAAACAACAAATAAAGAGCATGGCTTTTGGCAAAACTTTTTGTGCTCCCTGTGTCACAGGGACGTCCTAATTGGGATCATAATTGAGACAAGGTGCTCCCAGCTGATTGGCTGGAGGATTTTGCTCCAGGTAAAGCAAGCGGTCCTCTCATTGGCTGATGGAAGGGGAGAGCTGAAGCTGTGATTGGCTGACGGGGAAATTGAAAAAGGGAAAAGGAGATGGAACACGGGAGGTCCAGATCTCAGTCTACAGTGTTTACAGAGCGACAGCTGGTGGGACACCGGTCGGTCAGGTGGGGGCGCCTGGTGATGGAGGTGATGATGTGTCGTGGAGGAGCGGGCGGGACCGCAGCGTCTATCCTGCGATTTCGGTTGCTGTGGTGACCAGTTTGGTTCCGTCCCACACGGTCTTGAACTGTTCCGGAACGGCAAACTCCGTCTGGAAGACAAGACGGAGAGATTGTGGTTGGAGGTACGGACAGATGGTAGTGAGGTCTGCTATGATAAGGAGCGTGCAGACATTGTGGGACACAGAGACACTCACGTAGTCTCCGTCCTCCTTGACTATGAGGACGTTCATCTCTGAGCTCTTGGCGCTGACGATCTCACAGTCCAGAGAGTCTTTGCTCAGGTAAATGTGGCAGCCGTCTGTCTTGTTGACGGAGATGATGGGAACCTTCCCCATCACCTGGACACAACAACAACAACAACAACAACAACAACAACAACAACAACAACAACATCAGTTATCAAAACGTGAGGCGCGACAGCAGAAGATCCAGATTTTGATTTATTACAGATAAATCAGAGGATCAACGACAAAGGATAAAAATGCGCCCTCACCTGGATCTTGACGTCCCTACAGTTGATGATCTCTACGATGCCCACAACGTCGTCAAACACCAGACCCATTTTCTTACAACTATCTACAAGCGGAGGAGACAGTAGACCGTCAGTCATCAGGACCACAAACGAAATACACAATTTGTTATAAATATGAATAGGAACCAGGCCCTAGTGGTGAGCAGTGGCAGTGCAACTAGCCTTAAAATGTGCATCATTTTCATAACTTTCGTAAGTAACAACAGTGACAAAGACAGACATCGTATTCATTTCATAAATATTGATTTGGTTTGTGTAAGAAATGAGACTTCAGCACGGTGGTTCCAAAGCTATGGTGTGTGAAACACTGAATGACCGTGACATCTCATCGTTCCAGCACTCGCTGCGTGGTTTCTCACCTAAGGTGATGGAGTTGAGTTTTCCTTTGACCTGCAGGGTGCTCTTGTTACAATTGTAGGCGTAGACCACGTGCCTCAGCTCCGTTTGACTGATCACCAGGTCCTGAACTCCAACGTGATTTTCCTGCCGGAAAAAACAAAATTATAGAATTATAGAAAAAGCTTCAACTTTGAGGTTGAGTTCACAAAGCGGTCCAGAAACTCACCACTTTCCATTTCTTTCCTTCCAGCTCCAGTACAGGAGGCTGGGCCCGGGTCGGAGCTGGGCACACGGCAGGTTTGGGGGAGGAGGCGGAAGCAGCGAAGGGTTTGGGTCCGGAACGGACTTGAGGTCCCCCACTCCTCAGGTTGGGATTCTTGTGGGTCTTCTGGTCGTCGCTCACATGTTTCAGACCTGGACAAAAGGGGGTGGGGGTTAGTGTGTTGAACTTGTGGGACCAACAGGATGGAGGGGTCGGAGCTCCTCACCCTTGGTGATGGCAGTTCCCTTGTTGATGGACGCAAACAGAGCGTTACGATCATCGTCGCTGCCACCACCGCCGCCGGATGTGGCGCTCAAGTCCATGGGAGGAGGAGGAGGTCCGGGGGGAGGAGGTGGAGGACATCCACCTGCGGGAGCAGCAGGAGCAGCTGCAGAGGCGGAGGCCACCTGACCCTGAAGACCACACCAGGTTATAAACGACGACTGTTAGCCAAACGTTAGCCACATCAGCGGTTTAACAGCAACAAAAACACTCTGTTCTTGGAGACTCACAGTCTTGCTCCAGGACAGTCCTGTGGTGTGGTACTTTTTGATGTAGTCTTGGAGCTGAGTCCAGATGGAGATGTAGGCCTTCACCCAGTCCACATGGGTCTTATCCCTGTCAGGAGGAAGAAAACAAAAAACAAAAAAAAACAGGACATTTGAGAGAAAAGAAAAATAAAACTAACAATTCACCCTACCACAGAGTGGTCCCAAACCTGCTCTACAGCGCCCCCTTTTATAGATATTTAACAAACTTGTTTGATTGAGTGGACAGAAATTCATGTTCAACTCTGCAGTAAACTTGCTGACTAACGAGACACAGTGGTGTCGTGTCTGGGTGGAAACAGTAATCAGGCTCATGTTAACCAGACCAACATGGCTGTGGCTGGGACATTTGAGAGAAAATGAAAAAAAAACCAACAACAACAACAACAACAACAACTCTTTGATTTCAGGTCTAGTGGTCCCAAACCTGCTCTACAGCGCCCCCTTTTATAGATATTGAACAAACTTGTTTGATTGAGTGGACAGAAATTCACAGTGAACACAGTGAGCTGTAGTGGAGTCCAGCAAATGAAAACCAACGGAGAACAGATGTTTGGACTTCACTTCAAATGTTATGTAATAAATAAGAATAAATCCATCACAAAACAGTAGAGTTTTCAGGAAACTTTGTTTAAAATCCTGCTCTGTATTTATTCAGGTAAATCTGACGACTTTTATAGACGACATTAACAGGAGTTTATTGTGAATCTAATCCAAGTTTTTCCATTTTTTTTATGCTGATATTTCACAAACATCAAGGTTTACTGATACAACAAAAAGTCAGCTGAAGCTGGACTTACTTCTCCCTGAACTCCTTCAGCACACGGTTGGTGTAGAACATGGCAGCGTCCTGCATCTCTTTGACGTAGGGACAAGGTTTAGGAGCCTGGGGGAAAAAAATATATCAAAAACTGAAAACACTGGTGTTGAAAGATACATACATACAGTATATGTGGCCACATACAGTACAAATATACTGTAAATACAAACTCAAACGTCACAGTGTTTTGAAACTGTCCACGATCCTAAAACTATAAACACAAGGCAAATACAATTTGTTGACGTCCCATAAAAAAACTCCAGTCTTTTCCATTTGTCCCTGAAGAATGAAGATGGAGGGAAAACCAACATGTTCAGTTCAAATGTGCATGAGAAAAATCAAAAGAGGGAAAACACACACAGAGATTCTATTCTGTGTCTAATGATGGAGATGATGTTTTATTCATCGAGATCAAGTCGACAAACAACAGTTCATCATCACGCTGTGACAGCATCGTCTCTGTTCCCGCTGCTGTCAGCCAACAGAGCGGCGCTGAGCAGACAGAATCAAAGACGGGATTGTTTCCAACCATGATTCACACACATGTCCCCCCACTCCCACACACACACACACACACTCACCATGGCGACCCATCCCAGAGCAGGGACGCTCTCGCTGATGGCAGAGAGGTGGTTGAAGAACGGCGAGGTGCGTTGAACCTCACGGAAATTTGTCACCTGCTGGATGATTTTGGACATGGGCTGCAGCAGAGACGTCATGGTCGCCTGAAGACGGAGGGGGGACAGGAATTTAGACAAAAAACAACATAAATATTTGACAGTTAACTGTTAATAATAAAAATCGATCCGTATGCTGACACTGAGACGGGGGAGGAGGGGAGGAGGTGAAGTCCATCAATAATTCAGAGAGTTTACACAGATCAATTAGTGTCAGCACTTCAGGCTGCATGTTCCAAATCCAGTCTTAAGTTCTCCAACTCACATCAGAGGGCTTCTGGGAGGACGAGGCCACGACCAGGAGCTGCTTCTGAGCAGAGAAGGCCTGCTTCATCATGTCTGCCTGGAGGGACAAGACAGAGGATTCAGAAAGTCTGTTTCCAAACTGATCAAACACTCACTTCTGTACACACCGACTTACGTGTTTCTGAACATCGCCCCCTATCTTCTGGCTGAGGGAGAGGTACTCAGCCACAGGGCCGTTGATGATCTCATCAAATGCATCCACGTACTCTGATACAGGTTCAAAAACACAGCAGTCATTATTACACACTGTGTGGAAAAGGTCGCGACCTTTACTCTTCACACTGTACAAACTTGATCATTACCTGCTGCAGCAGCACCTGACGCAGCACCACCCTGACCCCCTATGGCCTCCAGGCGGCCCACGGCCACCTCCAACCGCTGCACCAGACTCGCCAACTCCGCCATACCTGCCCGGGGAAGAACGCAGAAATAAAAAAAAAAATGTGTCAGAGGAGAAAAATCAGGTCAGTTCACACTCATCGGCACAAACACGGTCAGTTTTAGCTGAGGTATGTAGGCTACTGCAGTCGCAACACATCCAGGGATTCACTGCACAGCTTAAACCAATTAGGAATCAGCTAATGATGACATGGACCAGACTGTTAACAAACAAAATATACTTAGGTTTCTACAGCAGTGAATATAGTGTTTTTGGATTGACTACAGACAGGCTGGGTCCAGATTATAATCTCATAATTAATAATAAGAGTAATTGACCAATCAAGTTACTACTCAGGCATATATTTACATCTTGATCGTGTAGAAAACATTTGCCAAAACCCAGTGGTAGTTCACCAGCCCTGCAGTGACAGGCAGGTCAGGACCTGCAGTGTGAAAAGGTAAGTCAGTCTTTACTGCCTGCTCTGTGAGGAGTGGAGACCTGCCCTGTTATTCCAACTATGTCAGTGGTCCATGCAAAACAACAGGTTAGCCTCTGCAGATCAAAACATTTTCTACCTTTTTAACAAATTTGGGGGAAAAGGATCGACTGTTGAATACATCCACTGAGGTCAAACTGACAAACTAACGTTTTCTGAGTCTGGAGCAACAAATTTCAATCTATTTGTTTAAACAAATTAGTTTTGCAAAAAAAAAAAAAAAACCCATCACAAACGTACAGCCCTAACTGCACCACCTTTCTGAGAATCCTGTTTGTTTATAGTTTATTCCTACATTTCTGCAGGACGAGCTGAAGGCGGTCCCAGCTGACCCTGGATCAGCTGCAGCAACACTCTGAGACACAAACATCATTTTTCTCCAGGAAATCTGAGCTGCAGCAACAGCAGACAAAAGGCAACAAGCAAACTCCACACAAAAGAGAGCACTCCTTCGATCGACGTCGTGCTGCACTGCACTGTGTCACGTGAAGCAGAAAAACCCCAACAGAACCACTGAATGGTGCGAGGTACTTCACAGCCGTTGAACCGCACTAACAATAAATGGTCCGTCATTAAATCCACATCTGGGTTTATCTCACACCCGAGGGACTCAACCTTTAGTCCACACACCCTGATGAACACCACTGACATTACATAAGACTGCTGGAACCTGACACCGCCTTTCACTGTGTCATAGAGAGTGTCTCGGGTGATTAAAGCTCAACCAGTCGTCACATGGACCACTCTGTCTAATGAGTCCAAGAGAAACCTGCGGCGCCGACAACAGCGGCCTCAACGACGGCCTCGCTTTCACTGCTGGCTGAGGAGACCAGTTTAATCCTGGGATATCTGATGACTGGGGTTTAAAGAGGTTTGGCTGCGATGGCTGGAATAGAAAACAGGTGTCCAGGCGGTACAAAACAGCCTGGACACTCCTCAGATCTGACCTTTCTGCTCTCAGGGTTTGGTGTGTTTCTCCAGGTTCTTTGCTCTGCTCCTTTAAGCCACCAAAATGTGCCTTAAAGGAGCAATGCCTTTTAAGGTTTTAAAACACGACCAAAGGGTCACAAACTGAGAGATAAAGTTACTATTTTTGGACTAAGCTGATGATGATGTTGTGTAGAATTAGATCACCAGCAGAAGTCCTTAGGTTTTTTTTGCCAATCTTGACCTACATGTTCATCAACGCTGCAGACTCTGTAGGTAACAGAGTTCAGCAGCTAGAGTTCCTGGTTTCAGAAAATGACTCACCAGGAAGGGAGTGGTGCCCTCAAGGTGTAAGGAGGTTTAAAGACGCCAAAAACAATAAATATCAATGGCTGAACAGTTTGAGCAAAGAAAAAAGAAAGGAAGAAAAGTCCTGGTTGTAGGGGTTGAAATCCCCTAAAGAAGTGCATTTCTGGTGACATGTTTGTTCCTGAGCCGTCCTCAAGACGCCAAGTGACCACAGTCAAGTAAAACGCTGATTGTCAAGGAAACAACAGTGTTGAGGAGAGAGCAGCCGTCCAGTCACAGGAGGCCAGATATAAATACCAGTGAAGTGGAAACTGTTCCACTCATAACATGTTCCTCTGATCTGGGTCCTACAGAAAGAAAGGACAAGCAACAGTAGGATTCCACCGCGGCTGTCAACGTCTGCTGGAACTTTTATTTGACTTAAAGAAAACATGGTTTCAGGCCAAATGTAAAACAAAAAAGTGAAATGGAACGAGGCCGTTGGGCTTAGGCGTGCAGAGAATACATGTGCTCTTGACGTGTGAAAACACGACTGACTGCATTAACAGACATGTTGGAAATATTCTACACGTGAAGCCCCAAGAGAGGGCACAGGGGCGGTGGGGTAGGATGGGAGGACTCCAGTCTCAGTGTGCAATATGCAAAGCAGTATCTGCACTGCATTTGTTCAGATACTTCTCTGTCGCAGAGGTTGAACTGAGCCAAAGATGGCAGTGAGCTCTGACCTGACAGTCTCATTGTGCAGGACAAAGAAACAACAGTCCATACTTCAAGTTTATTGTGGTGCAAAACTGTATATAAATGCTAAGCAAAATAAGTCAAATACACTAAAACGCGATAAAGCAAGTTACTTAAAATGAGTCATAAACCATAACAAATGCAGAACCTCAGGGTAGAAAACAGCCAAACGGAATCCAAACTGCACGGTGAACCAGATTTGTCATTACACCTCAGACCAGGAGTGGAAGCTACCGCAAACCGTAAATTCGTTTTTTTATTCTGTAGCAACACATTGAGAAAATGCAGTAGTCGATGTTGTCCACCCTCTGTGTTTGTGTGTTAATTGTCACGTCCTTCCTCTTGTTGTCTGTCTGTTGTCTGTTCTCTGTTACGGCATTTCCTGGATTTTTTTTTTCTTCCTCTATCTCTCAAATACACACCCCTCCCTGTGTTAGCTAATGCTACACTTCACCGTACAAAAGAAGAAGTTGTCACATTCCTGCAGTCGTTGGCTTAATGCGATTTAATGAGGAAAAAAATATCGTATTGTGTTATGGTTTTAAACATTTTTATTAATTTTAAAAAATGACCCGTGATGTCAGCAAGAGAGCGAGCGGTGCTGTGCTGTGCTAGCCGGCGAAGCTGCGTTAGCATCACAGCAGATACAACACACAGCTTCAGATTTAGATTCATGCAGCGACACTGACACTTAAACGCTCTGTTAGAATATTTACGATAAAACCGTAACAAAATGAAGAAATGAAAATGGCGCTCACCTGATCAAACCGATAGAGCAGTGATTTAGTCCTCGACTTGTTGTCTGTCAGTGAGTGAATCCGCGGGGCAGCAGCGGCAGGTTCGCAGACTGAATCAGCAGCACTGTCGTCTCTTTCTTCCTGAATGTGGGTGAAATTACCCAGCAGCCCCTGCGCCGCGTTTCCGCCCTTCTTTTCAATCGCGCAACTTTAATTCCTTTGCCATATATGGAGCGTCAGAGGCAGAGGGCAACGAAAAAAGAAAGAAAGAAAAACATTTTTTTCTCCTTCTTCCTGACATGATAACAGACATGTCACCGTGTCGTCCGTGTCCTTAGAAAACAACAGGAGGAACGTGAATGTCGCCCCCTTCTGCTCTGACCCTTGGAACGCGGAACATTGACAAATTAAATGATTGTATTGTTACATAATAATATAGAAAACATGGACGTCCTCTTGGCCTTTTAACCTTTAGGGCCTTATGTTGAGCTCTACCTCATGTTGACGTGGAAAAGAGAGCCTTTAAGCTAGAAAATATTTTAATTTTTTTTTTAAATACACTCTTTGAAACAACATGAGCAAAATTGCAGTTTCTTATGGACAAAAAGCTTCATCAGGTGTGAATATTATTATATATGTATGTACATATACTCATATATATATATATATATATATAGTATATATAGAGTTGACCAACATTGTTGTTCTGGGAAAAAAGAAAACACAAGATGACATGTATTCTTCCAAAAAAACTCAGGAACCAACAGAAATATTTTATTTTGATTTACATCAGTTGCATCAGGTTCTGGTCACACAAAGACGAAAAAAAAAACAGGAAGAAAAATCCTTCATTAATACCTCACTTCCTGTTGAACTTTTTAAAATAAATGTTCCTTCATCTGCCTTCACAGTAAACTCAGAGTTCATCGAATTCTGTAATGTTGTAACATGATAATAATAATTGTTAAATAGCTATAAAAAGACATTAAAATCCTTTGTTATACACCACCACTAACTCAGGGCTTGAAATAATCCATGTTATAACACAGAAAATTCCTATGTTTGACAGAAAGATATGTTAGATTTTCTCAGGGTTGGCACTTTATTGTTAGGCTCAAAAATGTCCAAATAAATCAAATCAACTCCAATGATGAATAAATTAAATTGAAATTCTCTGCTTTGACCTGATGCTCTGAGTTTGCACATTCTTGAGGCAGAAGTACAAGAAAAAACAAAACAAAAACATGGACATCATCCACAGTGTTTCCACAGTGATTTATCTGTGCACTCTTTTAAACCACCAGTGGAAAAGTGCCTGTGGATGTGGTTTCATATTGGACATGCAGTCATCGCACACTGAGGTGTCGTAACAAAGAGTTGTAGGAAAACAAGTCTCTACTGTAATAAATAACTGTTTGTTTTCCTTTGTCCTCTTCATACACTCTTCAACCTTAGAAAACATGACGGTTTGGAAGCGGTCGTATGTTTTTAGGTATGTTGTATGGACTGAACTTAAAGGAGAAATCCATCAGTTTTTTGTTTTTTTTCACAACGCTGTTGTTGGTGTTATATCAGTAGCAAAACAAAGCAACACTCGAGCCATGCTCAAAATACCATTAGAAGTACAATGCAGCATGAAACATCTGTGCAGACCTAGCATTCTGTGAAAAAAAAAAAACATATGTGCATATATACAAACTTATTTATACCTCTAATTTCTTTGCTTTCATTAATAATGTCATCATATTTAAATCTTCCATATATTTTGGTAACTAATGTATAATGTGTCACAAAACAACTGGGAAAACAGGTTTGCATTTTTAAAAAACAGTTGGATTTCTCCATTAATGTTCTGGTTAATTATCATTTTAATTATTTTAATGAGGTTACGTAACAGTTGAGGAGGGAGCCTTCATTTACAAACTATATTCAAAGGTTTTCTGGTTGTATAGAGTTTTTGCAGCAGCAGAACTTCCCGGTGCTCACTGCTGAACTTCACACTGTCACCAAACTAGACAGAGGTTTTCAAATTAGATGGAAAAAAAAAAGAAAAACTAAAGCTGAGAGATGAGGAATTAAAGTGCACTGACGTCTAATCACAGTCTAACACAACCAAAAAAAACAACAAAACAAAACAAACAAACAACAAAACTACAGTGGTTTTCAGGAGTCAACAGTCGTTACACTGCAGTGATGTGAGCGGAGGGAGAAAACCAGGTCTGCTGTGATCTTCATCGCTGTCCTGATTATTATTGTCATCCGCTGGGATTGGACTCATTACTGCAGTGTGTTCCAGTGTGTTTTCAAGTGATTCAACCTACCACAGGAGCTTTCACAATAAAAGCACGGAGCCTGTTTTAAACCCAGCTGAGCTGAATCTGGATCACATCTTTAGGCAAAGCAGCCGAACAAAAACATCCCTTAACACAAGCTTTGAAAAAAGAAACAAACAAAAAACACACACACACCAACCAACATGCAGACGCTCCTCCCTGACGTGAGTCTTCATGCAGAAAAATGTGGAGTTTTTGAAAAAGTTCCACTGATGATGATGGTTGTTTCTGTGGCTGTGTACAACCACAACCCCCCCCCAAAAACGGCAGTGTTTGGTAGACCCAGGCCGACCTGGAACAGTGTGTGCATGCGTGTCTACAAATTGAGTGAGTGTCCAGTCAAGTGGCTTGCTTTTGTGTCACTAACGCAGGTGTTGTTTTAGTTTAAACCCCGCAGGTCCAGTGTGTCCTCCTCTGCCTCGGTCCTGAGGAGAATCTTTACATTCTCTGTGTCTCTGTGTTAAATATGTTTGATCTCATACAGTACAAAACACACAGTGCTCACCACCAAAACTCTGAGGGAGGGTGTTTTTTTTTCTACATTCCTCAGCATCGGCTCAGTTTAGAATAAGGGGAAAATTCCAGTAGTGATGACAACATGTTTCCAGCATGTTGGTTCTCCTCTTCTCCCCACTATAAAAATGTAGCTCTATGTCATGTCCAAGTCTGAGGGGTTTTCAGAATGCATTAAAAAACAAACAGTGAGACACCCAGAGGTGAGTGAGGGCAGCGGAGA
>NC_024324.1:2890400-2902425 GCF_000523025.1 Cynoglossus semilaevis
TCTTCTCTTTGCTTTTTGCTCCTGACGGGACCTTGGCCGTTCCTCACGGAGCCGTTCTGAGGTCTGAGGAGTTGTCCTCGCTCCTGCTCCATCCATGGGACGCCGACGTGTCCTTCATCACTGTCCAGGTCTGAGTCCGAGTGCATGAGAGCGGAGGAGGTGGGTGCAGGGACTGGCTTCATACGAGACGCTGGACAGAAGGAAGAAAAAGACAGAAGCAGAGTGACGTCAAAACACTGATGAGTAACTTCATATTATTAGCCTATATGTTCAAATATTTAATGAATCTCACCAGCTCTGGGCACCTGGAGCTCCAGAGCGTCCCTCTCCTCTGCTTCCAGAATCTTGTATCGACTTTTGCTCCTTCGCACTTTGCTCTTTCGTCTTAAAGAGAAGGAAATAAAAGACATTCAACACGTCGTCTGTCGCTGTAGTAGAGTGTGAAAAAAACAACCAAAACCTGGAAAACTGATTAACCTCCATCCCACATCCAGAAAATAAATTCAATCCTGTTACAGAACTGAACTCACCTGTTACAGCAACACACCATCCCCCAGGTCACTGTTGCTATAGCGACAACAATCATAAAAGACGCTATAGTCACGTAGAGAACGCTCCACTCTGAAAAACAAAAACACCAAACATGTCAAAAATGACCAATGTCAAAGATGTTTCTTAAATATATATTTTTTTCTACATGGCTCTGGTTCTTCTCACCACAATTGGTCTCTGCGTCTCCAAACTGAACTCTGATGAAGTTCTCCATCCAGAACGGGTGACAGACGCAGCGTCGAGTGAAGGAGTCACAGTCGCCGTGGCTGGAGCAGTTCAGCTGACAGACTGAGGACGAAAAGGAGAGAGAGAGAGAGAGAGAGAGAGAGAGGTAAAAATGATGGGTTTCAAATCTTTGACCAGAGGTCATGTGACTCTGGACTGTTGCTGATGCTGACTCACAGTCAGCATCAGCAACAGGAAGTTCAGTTTCTCAGAGGAAGGAGAGGAAGAGATAACAGTTAAAAATAAAAACAGGAAAATCACACACTGCTCAAGGACCTTAGGGGTTTTTTGCCTGAGTTGAGGACTTTACATTAAACCATATTTGTTATTACTGAATTGTAATTACTGAATTATAATTATAATAAAATTATACAATGAAGTGACAAACATCTTGGCAGCAACTTGTCAATACTCACTGACTGTGTCCACTCGACGGGCTTTGAAAATGAGGAAGTCGTTTTTCTGCTTGTGCAGTTTGTTGCGGAGACCAAGTGCAACGCTGTGACCGGACAGTGGAGGGCGCCCTGGACCACCAGACACCAGGAAGACCAAACGAGTGCTGAGGAGGGGAAGTAAAGGATGAATAAAAATGAAATTTGTGAATGTTGGGTAAAATAAATAAAATATATAATCATATATGACCATTAATGCCTCACCTGTGCTCATTAAATGCACTGATCTCTCTGACAATGATGTCACTGTCGAGCACGCCCAGTAAGACTCCGACCTGACGCAGCAGCATGTCACGCTGATGCTGGGTCACCTGAGACACAGGAACCTCAAACACCAGCTCCACCAGATCACGCTCCCAGATGTCTACGAAGAAAAAAAAATAAAACCACAAAGCCTGAGCTCCACATTTTAGCCTGAAATGTAAAACAATAACCTGTTTTTATTTAGTCTACCCTTTAGCTTATTAAGTTACATTTGGCACGATTTAAGGCTGACCTGCAGCTACATCTAAGCTAAATTCACTCATTGTGAAAACTGAGACAAAATAAAATCTTGGACACAATGTGATTCGAAGACAACACTTGTGTGATAACAATGGCAACAGACATGTGAGCGGTGTGTGTCTTGACCTGGTTTGACCTCCACGGTGCCTCGGTCACTGCTGGTCTGTCCTTTACTGTCGGTCACAGTCAGACTGAAGCTGTACTTTCCTGCCACCAGGTTTCCCAGGAGCAGCACGGGCTGATGGTCAGAGTTATTCAGAACCTCCTACAGGAAACAAAGAAAAACGTGAGTATACAAAAAAAAAATCCATCCCATTTTCTCCAGAGAAGACATGGATGCATCATCTCACCCCTGCAGCAGGACTGCTGTCGTCTCTGGTCCACAGGTAGGCCACTCCACCTTTGTCGTCAGTGGAGTGGGATCCATCCAGAGAAGCTGTTTTGATGGGCAGAAGGACGACTGGACCGGGAAGAACCCGGGCCACTGGAGGCTGGTCCAGTTCTGGAGGGAACAACAGAAACCACATCTGATTTGAAGTCATTTCACAGACAGGGGGGAGGAGGGGGTGGGGGGTTGGTTCATGCACATAAGAGGAAACAGAAGATGTACAGGATTTGATTTGACTGTCAGTGGATTTGAAAGGTGATGTGGAAATGTGAAGACAGATCCAGGATCTGAAGGTGGAAAATGGTCAAACCAGAATAGAATAAGTATTATATTATATATTAATATTATTATTCATCATAGTATAAAATTAACATTTGACAGTTTTTTTTGGTTTAAAATGACAGTTTGAGGTCGTAACTGAGCTACAAACACAGCTGTTATCAGAAAAAAAGTTCTAAAAAGTACTTGGTCTCGAGCTGAAGCTGCTGGAACTCAGGATCTTGTTCAGTTCCTCACCTTCTCTGACGATGACAGTGACCGTGTCACTGCTCTCCAGCTTCCTCTCGTCCATCACTGTCAGTGTGAACTCGTACTGGCCAACCTCCAGACCAGTCACCGTGGCAACTGCAGTGTCTGCGTTCTCGATCTTCACATCAACAGGACCACTGGAGGAAGAAAACATCCGCAGTGACTACGAGTGACTTCATTTTTGGGAAATAAGAAATACATCAACAGGACCACTGGAGGAAGAAAACGTCCGCAGTGACAGTGAGTGACTTCATTTTTGAGAAATAAGAAATTTTCATTCTGCACCAGAATGTGTTGACATTTGAAACATAGATCCTGATTGACCTGATTATAATTTTAATATTTGGATGAGGACTTATCGAGTCCTCAGGTCAGGACTAAAACTTTTTAAAGTCGACTACAAAATTACTAGCATGTTCCTTTAGTTGCTGAAAGTCTCTGTGTGTAACTGTGTGGACAGTCCTGTGTCCAACTGACCTGGCCTGTCTCCAGTGGTAGGAGTCGATCTTCATCGTCGCTGCTCTTCCTCCCGTCCAGTGTGGTCCGGTCCACAGGTAACGTCAGCTCCTTCTCTGGTCCTGCGTCGGCCACTGGGGGTTTATTGTTCTCTACAGGTCGCAGTGTTGGAGGGAGAAGGATGGAGAATAAAATCACACGTCCACATTTCAGGTTTAACAGTTAAAACTTAGAACAAAACACAGAATCCAACCTTCAATTTTACATCGTCTGACCTGGGAACTCATGTCTTAAAAGATAGTTGTCTTGAGTGTTTGAGATAGAAATAAAAAGTGCGGACAAGACATAACATAAAGTTTGAAGTACAGAGGAAGAGATAAGCCAATGTGGAGACAGCTGTGTAAACATTAAAGTCAGATGACGTTGTGGTTGGAAGTTTACACCAGGACAAAGTAGAACGACTACAGTCGGCTTTTTCTTCCACGGGAAAACATTATTTTTGGCAACAAAATGAAATAAAAAAAATGAAATCAGACGAACAAGTTGCTGAAAACAGAGAAAAATGTCCGTGTCTGCTCCACACTGTACCTGGCTGAACAATGACAGTGACCTGGGCGGTGTCCTGCTGTCCGGCTGAGTCAGTCACAGTCAGCTGGAAGGTGTAGTCGCCCTCCTGCATGGCCGACAGCTGCAGGGTTGGTGTCCGTACGCCCTGGAATTACACACACACACACACACACTCTTATCTTATCTGCTCTAATGAAGTGAACCATCGGTTGGGCCATAAAGGTACACGACCTCTAATGAAGTGAACCATCGGTTGGGCCGTGTACGTTTATGGTTCTGGAGGTTCTCACCTGCATCTCCACCACTTTGTCCTTGCTCTCGGGGCTGAGGGACCACTCGTAGGACAGGGAGTCGTGGTCGTCGGTGCTTTGGTTGCCGTTCAGAGTGATGGAGTTGCGTGGCAGCTGGATGACCTGGATTAAACCATAACAATATTAAATGTTGCTTGTTCAATACACGGGTTGTGTAAACACGTGGTTTTGTATGAAGAAAAAGGTGTCAGGAACTGGACCTGGTTGGGGCCCGCGTTGGCCACAGGCCTGTAGTCTGTGGCCTTGTTGACAGTGAGTGTGGCCTGTGCGGAGTTTGAGGCTCCGTCAGAGTCCGTCACTGTTAGACTGTGGAAACATCACCGTGGTTCAATATGGAGAACAGATAAGTCAATATTTTCTAATCAGACAAAAGGGCAGTCACTGACAGTTAATAAGAAATGGATGAGATCATCCTGTGTCAATACTTGGTCAATATTTTTCTGATGCAACAATGAGATGTTTTTATGTCTGTTGACTTTCACACACACACGTCAACTAGGCCTTTAAATACTTATTCTATGTTGTTTTTTGTAAATAAAAAGTACATCTATTAGTAAATGTAACAGCAGTAATTGATGTTTATCTTTGATAGTTTTGCTATAACTATGACAACATGAACATAAAGAGTAATTTCCAGCCGTCACGTGATGAGTTCTAGTAGTCAAGCGTTAGTCATGGATTACACCAACATCAATCAGTAATGTCGACACAGTCAGCCAGCAGGAAAACAAAAGCTCACGTGACTGCACTGAAATGACCTCCGCTGTCACCAGATCTCAATCCATTAGAGTGTCATTGGAATGTGGTGCAACAAGAGAGTTGCATCATGAACGTACAATGCTCAATTGTGTCGCCTTGGCCCGACATCTCTGAAGAATGTTGAGTTTATGCCAAAAAAAAACTCAAACCTCACACTGTGAGTTGTACCTAATAAAGTGAACACTGAAGACCTTTGACTTAATTACTGGTTCAAAATCTGGTGCAAAAGAAACATTTTTACTTCAGAAAGATCTAATTTAGTGGAAAATAAAGACTAAAGCAGACCAGAGTGAACAGTAACATCTGGACTGTCCAGGTGGCAGACAGTGTTAGTGATTATTTTCTTTCTTATTTTTACTTCAGTGTCCATTTCTTATATACAGTCTGTGGCTGCAGCATGAGTCTGAGAGGTACTGGGCAGTACTTGAAAGTGTAGTTTCCAGGCACCAGGCCGGTGAGGGTGAGGACGGGGGTATCAGCAGAGACCTTCTCCTCCCTCAGGGGACCTTTGACCTCTTCCCAGTGCCATGCAACCACCTTGTCGTCATCAGTGCTCTCTGAAAAAAGGAAAAGAAGAGAAATTATCTTTCAAACTATAAACATCATGTGATGAAACAGTCACATGTCTCTGCTGGCTTTAATTGTGTGTGTGTGTGTGTATCCAAGTGGGTGTGAGACTCACGACTGCCGTCAATCACCGTGGAACTGGTCGGCAAGGATATTTCCTGGAACTTTGGAGAAACTTTGGCAGCAGGCGGTTTGTTTACCCTGGGCTCTGTGGGGCAGAAAACAAGAAATTCACTCTCTGGATGACTCACAGTCACAACAACAAGTGTGTGTGTGTGGGCCGACAGACGTCTCGTTTCCAAATGTGTGTAGTGTAGTTTTTTCTGAGTCAGCAGCTCCAGAGTGAATCCCGGTCATTTAGCAATAATCTGCCCATGAAGATAATTAGCCGCAGCGTTAGCGTTATTCACAGCCTGCTGCTGCAGATGGAGGACGGCTCTGCAGGTAATTGGTCTGTAATGGTGTCATTAAATTACCGACTCAGTGTCCCTCTGTTTTAATGAGAGTCAGTTTGTCACTGTCTCCTCGTGAACAAGCTGATTATGTTGGTGCGCACAATACAACAACAAAAAACGAGAATTGGTTGTTTATTCAGATTTGTAGTAAAAAAACAAAAGAAAATAAATAAATAAAAATAATTTAAAGACGTAAAATCATCAGTGCTGACCTTTTCATCTCCTTTATAAATATGAGTGGAGGTATGTATTGCAATATATGTGACTTTAAAGGCACAGACACCGAACTGCAATTCCTGGACTTTGGCTCACCTGGTTTGACTGTGACGTTAACGTAACCTTCGCCGTGAGCTCCTTCCCCGTCTACCTCCACCTCAAACTCGTACAGACCTACAGTCAGCTGAGCGGGAGAGAGGAGAGAGAGTGCGTTCTGTATTCAGTGTGGCTCCAGCTTCACGTGTGTGAAAATGAAAAGTGTCGTCTGTACCTGGCTGAGTTTCAGCGTCTTGCTGTGCTGCCCTTCCATCTCTCCGCTGTAGTCTTTGGGGTGTGTTATCAAATGCCAGTCAAAGCCATAGTTAGAACCTGCACAGATTGAGCCACATCATGAGTGTCTGTAAAACACATCTCAGGATTTCATGTAATAGTCAAACATCGTGCTTTTTCCTAATTTGGACGACACCATTCAGACTTCGTGTTCAGACCTGAACACCAATAAAACTCGTCACATGACATCATCTCTGGCTTTTCACGTCCTCAGTACAAATATGCACAGATGACATTTCAAAATTATTTCAAGGAGACTATTTGCACAGATATGTGTAACAACTGAGGAACGAAAAGAGAGCCAGAGTAAATACAACAGAAAAGTCTGATGACGACCACAAATAAAATCAGAAAGAAATGTCATCCATGTGTTTATTCCACACTGTCACGGTTTTACCTGGTGAAGGTGGAGGCACCACGAAGGCGTTGAGCTCCACCTCGCTGCGGGGCAGTGTGACCTCCACACTCTGTCCTGCTGACACCACCAGCTCCTTCACTGCTGCGGAGAAGGACACGTGATCAGAGCTGAAGTCAGAGCAGGGTCACTGCCACACCAGGGGTCTAATATGATGTGATCAGACTTCACACCACTGTCACAGCTGTGCCACAATCTTCCACTGCACTGTTCCGATGAACTCTGTTACTTACAGTAGGAGTATCAGTGGTGAGAATGCAAGTACAGGAACAATGTTTACAAACTGTTGTTCATATTTCTCAGTTGATGAATGACAGAAAAGTTATTTTTTGGAAAAAAATATTTTAGGTTTTTAAAAAAATATTTTCTAAAGCAAAAAGATTTATAATTTGCATAATCTTCACTCGTATTCAAACACCACAGAAACAAATGCAAAGACTGTAAATTATTCACCTAAATATCCTGATTTGACCCACCCAGAAAACAAACGTTTTCGTTAGCACATTCAAATCAAATAAGTTCTACATCCATCCATCTATCTATAAACACGTGGGCCACACCACATGGTCCACATCCACAGACTTTCTGGTTGTGTCATTGTTCCAGGTACATTAACCCTCCTTGGAGGGAATCTGAGCCTCATCACTGAAACTGTGGACTCAGGCGTCAGGTGATGGTAACTGGAGCTCTGCTCCTCTAGCGTCACAGATTCTTGTTGTGTTTATTTTTTTTCTTGTTTCCAAGTCTTATCTTAACGGACAACAAACCTGCTCAGCTTGTTTATTCCTGCCCTGTTGAATCAACAGCAGCTGAGCCCAAGAGCTCAACACACTGATCTGTTTTGCACACTATTGTTTCTCAGAAGTGTGTGGCCACTGCCTTTCAGGCAGGAGAAACCGATCCTGCAGGTCAGGCCTGTTTCAATAAACCCTGGAGTGTCTCGAATCATTCCTAGTCATTCAGAAAACATGCTACATGTTATCTGGGAAAAAAAACACCCGAGTCACTGAGAGGTTCATCTGTGTGACAGTGTTCTGGAGAAACACCAGATAAAGCAAACACGGAGATGGAATCAAAAAAAGGTGTTTTATATGTTTAGTGGGTTAGGGTTCCCAGACTCCAGCAGGACGTCCCCGACATGCTTACCAGCCTTTGTTGGAGACGTGATGGCAGCAGAATCGGCGACTGTGGTCACGTCGTCATCATTGCCGTTGGAAGACGCTGGATTTTCAACAGTTTTCACAGAAGTTGAGTTCTGTTCGGACAGAGTTTGAGCGGCGTCCAAACTCCTGTTGGTGTGTTTCTTTTGGACGATCTTGAGGTGTGCAACGAGCGTAGTCTTATTGGGGAGCGGTGATGCCGACATAGGATATTCCTGCAGAGACAGTCAGGGGTTAAAGAAAAGTCTAAATCTTTTTTACTTCCATTAAACTGAACATTTAAATTCACCCTGGTTTCGAGGTCTCTTCTTCTCCGTCTGAAGGATCCTGACTGCGGCCCACGACCCTACACAGAAAAGTACAAAACTAAAAACATTAGTCACCAGAAAAGTACAAAACTAAAAACATTAGACATTAGTTGGGATGTCAGAACTTGTTGTGAAAAAACATACTTTTTCCTTACTTTGAGTTCTTAAGTAAAATTGAGTAAAAATGAGGTGAAATTGTTTTTTTCAGAACCAGGGTCTGACCTTTGACACCAGCTGAAGGAGGCCTAGTGACTCCTGGTGAGTTTGAGGCAGAGAAGTGATGGAGCAGCCCCTCCTTTTGGAGCAGCTGAGGAGAACGCAGCTCCCTCCGATGCTCCACACGGCGCCGCAGCTTGGATGTAAACAGCAGGTCTCCCAACACGTGGCTCCGCCTTTGCCGCTCGCAATAGGGTACCAGCCAAAGCTGACGGTGCTGCTCCAGTGGATCCCCAGTACCCCACCGCTCACCCTACACAGATCTGCAGACACACCTGGAAACAGAGATGTGGAAGAAAATGAGGATTTTTGAAGGTGACGTCAACAAGAAGAAGAGCAGCGCTGCAGACGACCCTTGTATTTTAGGTTAGTCAAACAGAGAAACACACCAACAAACGTGCACCAAGGACTCGGTTCAAATAGTAGAACAGTTTACAGTGACCGATGCATGAAGTGTGTTTCCTGACAGAGAAACGAAAGGGTTTCTCTTCTCAGAAATTAAAAAAAAAAACACTATGCAAATCCCACAACTGCTCTGAAATGCCGACTGAGCTTCATTAGGATTTCTCCCCTTCACTGCCGTGTTGGCCGGCGTTGGAAAAGTCACTGAATCCAAACCCAGTCCAGTGAATTCCAGCCTGTGATACTGAACCAGTTGGGTTCAGAATGTGACTAAATGTTTCTGAGAAAAGGCCGATGTCAGACGTGAGGAGTGAGGAGTCAGCCAAGCTCAGCAGCAGAGAAAGGAAGTGAGCGTTACTCCCTGACAAACAAGACGCTGATTAAAACCCAGATCACAGTGAGCAGCGCAGCAGGAGCAGACAGACCGTGTCAGACCAACATCAGCGGCGCAGTGACCTGGGTATAAAATACTCTCTCTCTCTCAGGCTGCAGTATCAGTCCACTGACCAGGAGGAAATATTTGCTTTACAGGCTCGTAAAATAAAACCCTACTGGTTTTTAAATACCACAGTGGGTCTTTGTGTGATGTCATTCAACTCTGCTGGAGTGGATGGTCACAGAGAGACAGAAACCAGAGGAACAGTAGCTCCAGATCAGAGGATTTTAAGAAGGAAGTGTTTTTGTTTCTGTTATTTTATTTTAATGCTTTTTAATCTTCATTTTCACGTGTACAAACCTTGGTCTTTTCCAATCAGGTTTATCAAAGGTTAATTTTCCGTCTCAGCTACAGAGAGAGGACGAGGACACTGAGGAAGCTACATCCCAGAAAGACATGACGCAACAACAATTATCAATAAGTGCTTTAAGAGCAAATGTGGAACTGATGGGAAAAACTCAAACAAAAAAATGACAAAATAGAGACACAATCTGTTAAAACCATCTCAGAAATACCTAGTGCTGCCATGGCAACGCTGGAGCCAGGGGTGACTTTATGGGATGCGTCAGTGTTAAAAGAAGTCTGGAAAAACACGTAGGAAAACACACTCACACAAAAGAGCTCCAGTCTGTTTGGTAAGGGGGTGTCATCCTGGGTCCGGTTCACTGTTCTGCTGTCCCCAGACCCTCAATGTGCCCGCACACACACACAGACTCACACACAAACAAAGTGTCTCTCCACAAGGCTCTTATTGTCCTGCTTCACATTGTGACCGACTGAGTGGGCTCAGGGCACCAGCAGAAACACACACACACACACACACACAGAGCCACAATCCCTCTGTCTGTTTCTCAGATTAGACACACACATTAACTGTAACCTCCATGAAAGAAGCTAAAATCCTGTCAGTGTCACAGTCAGACAGGGAGACGGATGAAGACCCGCCCTGTGTCATCAAAGGTGTGTGTGTGTGTGTGTGTGTGTGTGTTTGTTGCTGCAGATCAGAAGCGGAGTCGTTACAGACACAGATGTGTTTCCTCATTAGTTCTGAGTCAACACTCGTGTGTGTTTGTTCTGCACATATTAACAGAGTGGCTCTCATCACCTGTGTTCAGAAGGCAGAGCCACAGGAGGGTCAGCGGCAGGAGACGCAGGTGAGAAACGCTGCAGGTGAGCAGCTTGTCATGAGCACAGGACATTCTCAGTGAGGAGTGAATGGAGATCTGTAGAGAGAAGAAACACTGCTGCATCACATGTCACAGAGCAACAAACACCAGAGGACAGAACAAACGACCGCTTTAGTCTTTGTCTTTAAAGTAGTTAAATATAACAAATATTTCACAATAAACAAAGGTAATGGTCTAGTGTTAACTCGAGTTAAACTCAAGTTGAGTTAGAACATGGATGAAGCCACTTGTTCAGGCGAGTTTACCTCTGTCCCCACCAGGTGTTACTGAAGAAAACAGAAACAGGAAGCTGAGAGAGACCGAAAACTTAGGTTGGCGGCGTGCAGCCACGAGGTGTCGGATGGAGACGGACCAACTCCAGCGATGTGAGGAAAAAATCCAACATGGCCGCCGCTGGGTGTTTCACAGACTTAAGTATGATGCTGGAAACAGGACAAAGGGGAAGGAAATGAAATATACACGTATATCAACACAAAGTAACAAAAAAACATTTAGACATATGTATATAATCATGTACAAAAACACACACACATACATATGTGTATATACACACAAACAAATATATATATATTGAATATGAATTATTTACATAATGGATAAAAAGTGCTACTAGTCTAATGGACGTGAGCCTCACATTAACAGATCACACATCTCCTTTACAGGATCTAGCATGACAGCTGATTAAAGAAGTAACAAAGAATAGTCTTGTGTCGACAGCATGTTCTTTCCTGCAGGAAGTGTGAACAGGAAGTTTCTCGCTTCAAAGTAACTACCACAGATAAGAAAGTACGTAAGAAAACCTGTGGTACTGTAGTCGCAACCAGTCTGTACAACATTTTATTTATGCAAGAACAGTAACAATGATTTTTTTTTTACTATGTAAAAGTGCTGTAAAAGTCCTGAATACATGTAGGGACAAATAACCTTCATGTGAACAAATCACTATCAGGAATATTTACCCTAGGCCATGGTGACTGGTGGGTCAGTCTAAAAATACACACACACTCTGTGTTGACTATGCTGGGCTGCAGACATTATTAATTTCTCTACCTTCTGGTTTATTAAGCCTGGAAAATGTTATGTCTGAGGGGGAGATGTTTTCATTTTCCCTGATTGTATTTGTCAGGAAGGGGAATGAAAAAGGTACAAACTGTAAGTAAAATAAACAGCATCATTTGTGGTTAAAAAACACGAATTTAGCATTTGATGGCAATTTATTTTATTATTATCACTGTTTTTAATTCTTGTTTTTTTAGATTTAGATACAAACCTGTTTCATCTGTGTCCGTGTGAAAGTCTGTGCTTCGGCATGAAAACCACTCCCACCTCAGCAGCTCAGACCATCTCCAAAAACCAAGACAGAAAAAAATAAATCCAGGTGGTGAAATAATCCAGGCTGAAAATGGGAGCCTCAGTCCCTACTTTGAGCCACGGTGCTGTGGGTTTTCTTCCTCACGGAGCAGTAAATATCCAGACTGTGCCACGGCAGCACTGACGCTCAGGTGCACTCAGTCACCTGGACTGATGACAGCTCAGCTATTACCTGCTCTCCAACGGTCTGTGGTCCCTGGAGGAGTTCCTGGTGAACAAC
>NC_024324.1:2902439-2934493 GCF_000523025.1 Cynoglossus semilaevis
GAACAACGGTCTCTGTGACCAAAAAGGACTTTTCTGTGAGGTAAAGAGACCAGTTTTACCCTGGTGGTTTTTCCACTCCTTTCTCTTTCGTTCTTTCTTTCTCTCTCTGAGCCGCACTGATGGGTTGGTGGAGATTTCTCTGAAGAGAAACAAAGTTCCCCGTGCAGGAGTCTGTCATAGGAAATTAAAACGTTATTAGTTTCAGGTTGAAACATCCACAGAAAAACAAACTCGGTGCACCCGAGGCTCTAGTCTGTACAATTTTAAATCATTCAACACACATTCAACCCTCCAGCTCCTCTGTGATTGTATATGTAAAGACAAGAACTCTAAGTCTCAGTAGATGATTCACACCAGCTTGTCTTTGTTTATTACATCACTTGTTCTGATCCTCTGCACATTATATTTCTTTTTCAAAGGCACAGTAAACAGCACCTGGCACCATTTAAAATCAATAATACCACCTTTATTTTTATGACCATGATTTAAACTTGATTCATGTGAGCAGCTATTTATCATCCTTCGTTAGATTAACCTAACCTTTTGCATTTTAGCAGATAAATTTAATTCACAAGTTGAGTCAAACTGACGTGTTCTGGCTTATACTGTAGAGACTGTAACATACCCCAACTTTCTTAGTTATGTACATAGGTTATTAAAGTAAGCTGTTAATTATCTTGACAGTGCTGGCATTTTACTCTTAGTGTTACATGCAAATGAAGGACATTGGAGGAGCGGATTAATTACCCCAGTTGTTGAAAGACACTAACATTTAACAACTGCAAATACAAGTTTAAAAACATTGGCTCCTCTGATGTGTTTCCATTAGGAGCATGTTATGGCAAAATAAATGTTTTGAGAAGGTGCTTCTTAATGACGTCTAACTACAGATGATAGCTGAAGGTTACAAGATAGATAAAATTCTTAATGACGTCTAACTACAGATGATGGCTGAAGGTTACAAGATAGACTAGACTGGCTAATGATAAGCAATACTTTTTTAAAGTTGGAAGATATTTACAGTAATGATACTTTAATTTCAACAGCACAAGCTAAACCTACTTCAGCAATTAAGTCCAAAAAAATTTAGCCAGTAAAATGAATAAAGCCAGAGAAACCGACAACGATAGACAACATTTTAAGTTTGGTTGAGTCATGGCTTAAGGTTTGCATAAAGTATAGTATATTGAAGGAGATACAGTAATATATGTATCACCAAACCCTATTTAAATATGTAAAAACAAATCTTTATCAGGATTTAAAATTTTCATATCATACAAAAGAGCTAATTTTAAAAAACATTTTAAACAAAACGAGCTTACATTGGCAAAAACGTAATAATTTCAAAATATATAAGTGTATGTATTTTTGCCCTCATATATTAAATAAATCAGTTAATTGTCCAAATAATTTACTGATTTATTTAATATATTCTAGCTGAAAGCGTTGAAAATGCATGAAGGTTAACGGAGAGCAGTCAGGTGAATTATACATGGGTCATGGTGCGTAAGTCATATTAGCTGAACGAATAAGACTTGGATAATAAACGAAGATAGTACATCCAAAATGGTCGTTTCCTCAGCAACATCACAAAATACAGTAACCAGGTGATTTATACGTATGTTAACCAGGTGTCACATCGTTCCACACTGAGGCCAGCTTCTATTGTACGCTCATTTTTACACACTAGTGACGGGCTGCATGGATGGAACACAAATTCTATCAGTGGCAGGTTGGTTTTGTTGCTTTCTCCAAAGCCTAATATCGCCCAACATTAACAGGGGAAGGTTGAGGGAGGACACGATGGGGTGATACACCTGTTTAATCCGGGATTTCCCGGGACTTGGAGCACCTTGAGGCGAACAGCTGCCGGCATCCCTGCCCTTCTTCTCTATCTAGTATCAAGCAGGATACACACACACACACACACACACACCTTACAACTGTCACGGCAACGTCATCGTCAGAAAAGTACGCAGAGGACTTACGGTGGCTGAAAGCGGCTAGGAAGGGGTCCTATCTTAGTTCGGTTGTGTGTCCAGTCGTCGCTGTTTTTGTCCACCGCAGCAGTAAATATGGGTCAGCGCTCTTGACGCTCCTGCAGCTGATGTGACTGTGTGACCGCTGTCAAGCCGAGTTTCAATAATATATGACACTTCCGCTGGCTGATTTTTCAAAATAAAACGTAATATCATTGCCGATTCTGCCAAGTACAAGAGACATGCTGAATTTAAAAACGCGCTTTAAACATATTCAACAAACAAATGGGTAAACATTTAAAAATCGCAGTAAATGATCGTTTAATTTACTTTATGTACTTCTTGCGTCATAGATTTCACAGAAAAACGTAAACATGATTACTTCCGTGTGATTGGCACTACTTCCGGTGTCTTGATTTTCAAAGTAAATATTGTAGCGTAAAGACGCGCTTAGTAAAAACAAAACCTTAATATGCACATTTAAAAAAATATATAACAGGAAGAATATGTACATAGTATCATTCTTAAGCTTAGAATGTTAATCTTCAGCAGCAGTATTTTTTTAGAAAATAAACTGTTATATTCAGATCTTTGAGAATTTCAAGAATTAACAAAGACCAAGCAAGAGGAAATAGCATTACCTCTCGTTTAGTACTCAATTTGACAGCAGTTTACATTTTATGTTGAAAACCGGAAGTCGCCTCAATAAATAATTCCATTACAAACAAGAATGCTAATGCTGTCTAGCCTTTAATCCTCGCCAGTTTCGACCAACAACAAGTAAAACATATCTTCTAAATTAATAAAACCGTAACTTTTCCCCCAACGCTTACTGGAATAAAACCACTGATGACAATACATTGCTACGTCAACGCTGAACTAGAACGTGACGTCGCTTTAACAACGTCGTATCACAAGTAAAGATGGCGCATGAACGTCCCAACAATCTTCGCCCTGATTGGTTAACTTGCCTTAAGTTGAATTCTCATTGGCTTTTGGTAGACCATCAACTTCCGGTCGGGTCCACGAGAAGCCGTGGCGTGTGAAAAGAAGCTTTCTGTCAAAAGAAGGTAAACATGGTGAAATTTAGCATTGTAACTGTTTTTTTGTAAAACTTTAGAAAGAAAGACTTAATACAACAGGTTATTTACTGTACAAATTTTGACATCGTCGTCGTTCTGAAGGTTATTATGGTACTTGCACTAACAATTTTCTGCAATTTCATTATATTCCTTACCTCACTATAGGTTTTTGTTGTTTTTGCCAAGGTTATAATGGCTGAAAGCTGTGACGTTGTAGCCGTTATGAGTAGTCAGGATCCTGCAGAGGAAGAGAAGGGCGGAGGAAAAGGTGGAGGAGGCTTAGAGGGAGATGCTGCAGCAGCAACCGAAGGAGAAAAAGGTTTGACTGATGCTCAGAGAGAAGTGTTGCAGAGATGCCTTCATGCACTCAAACATGCTAAGAATGACAGCCACATTCTGGCTGCACTTCTACTGGTAAGTTTTCTCATAATGTTAAAAACCTGTAGGTTCTACAATGTCATTAAAATGGTAGATTTAAGAGACAATATTTAAGCATGAATATGAACATTGTGATTTAAATAACGTTATTTTCTTTTTTCTGGTGTAGATCACTCGTTTGTGTCCAGCAAATCAACTGGATAAACCCACCCTAAAAAGCATCTTTGAGGCCGTGGGACTCAACCTTCCGGCTCGACTTCTGGTGACAGCAATCAGAGGGAGTGAAACCTCTGCTTTACCACCGCACGAACTCCTGTCCCTGGGAACAGCTCTGTTGGCTGCTCTAAGCACAGATCCCGACATGGCGTCACATCCCCAGCTCCTCACAACAGTCCCGATTCTGCTGGGAATTTTAGCAAATGGACCTGTGTTAGAGCAGCAAAAACAAGAAGCACAAGAAAAGAACCAGGATGGAGATACAGTTCCAGATAAATTTGCTGAGAATTCAAGCACCAAGAGTCATGTTGAAAAATCAGCAACTGAAACCCAGGCCAGTGGTGAAAAGACAGAAAAAGACAGCACTTCAACATCACAAGACTCATCGCCCTCTGCTGGTCTGGATGAAGCTATGGCTGCCGACTGTTACCAGGTTTTGACAGCAGTGTTGGCATTACCCAGAGGTCCTGATCAGCTGCTGAGCAGAGGAGCAGTTCCTGCTCTGTGTAAAGCAGTGGAACAAAATCAGATTCTCAGTCACAACAGGGGTCTTGCTCTGCTCGGCTGCCTCCTCTCTGGAAAAACCAAAGACAAAGCGTGGATTAAACATCGTTCAGAACTCCTGTCTTTACTGATCAGACTCTGTAAAGATTTCTGCCAATCTAAAGATGAGATCAAATTGGACACGTGTTCTCGGTTGGTGCAGTTTCTGCCTCCGATTGGTGTTGCTGTTGAGAGTGAGGAACTAAAGGAAGTTCTGAGACATGTGGCAGGAGCATTAAGACCTATGATGCAGGCAAAGTTGACACCAAGACACCTCGGGCCGATACTAGTCTTAAGTGCATGTTTCCTGGACCTTTATGGGTGGGAGCTGGTAGGACCCCCAAAGCTCTGCTGCTTACTGGTGAACCGGGCCTGTGTGGAGGTCAGAATGGGCCTGGAGGAGCCGCCTGGTAATGACATCAGTCCAGAGCTTCAGCACACATTGACAGGTAGTATCTCAGCTTTCATACAGACTGTAGAAAGAAATACGTCTTTTCTTTCTTCTTCTTCTTCTTCTTAATCCACTCTCTTTCTCATTCTCAGGCTGTTACAGAATCATGGAGGCTGCCATTGAGCAGGCGTGTAGTGCAGCAGTAACAGCGACACCTGCTGCTCCTCAGAGCTCTGTTTCCACACTCACCCTTCAGCAGAGCAGGCAGGTCCTCAAGGTTCTGGAGGAGGCCTTCTCTGCTGTGATTTACTACCTGCAGCAGGTGAGACGACCACGACCCAGTGTTTGTTCCTCATCCTGTTGGAATGTTGTTTTAACAAAAGTAATCATTCACCTGTAGGCACTGACAAGATGGCACTGTGTATGAATGGAAACAATTATTAGCTGTAACTCTTTGACTGTTTCTGGTTTGACTGTTTACTTTCAATCCTCTACTGTACTTGTATATTTTTATTGTATTTTCTTACCAACTGCCTGTGCATACTCTCCAGGTTGATCCAAGTCGATATGGTGACCCCTTTGTTTTCGCCACATTCCGCGTTCTGTGCTCATGGCTGGCTGAGGAGACTTCCTGTCTGAAGGAGGAAGTAACTGGACTGCTTCCCTTCCTTATTGGCTACAGCCGGAGTCACTTCCAGCAAGAGAACCTGGGGCAGAACCTCTCCGACTGGATGACTGGATTATCCGTCTCTGAGGAGACAGCAGGCTGGACAGGCAGAGAACCTCTCAGGTAGAAGGAGGAAAAAGTAAAATGTGTTAAAAGAATAATTCAAATTCTCTAGTATTCATGAAAACACATTCTGCCTTTACAGGTATCTCCTTCCAGCTCTGTGTCACCTGTCTGCAGAGGAAGCTCCCAGGAAGGTGCTGCTGACCCTGGACACTCCAGCACTGCTGGTCAACTTCCTGTCTCAGTGTTGGACCTCACTACGTGGAAAAGGTGGAGTTGTGTATGGCAGGGATCCCAGCATGGAGACAGCCTGTTCAGCCCTTCTCAACTTCACTGTTACAGAGCCGGAGAGAGTCAAGTATGTTGACAGTAAACTCTGGAGTGTGACATAATTAAAGTATAATTGAATTTTATCACAATATTCAACTTGTTTCCTCTGTTTAAAGGAAGGATCCATGTTTCAAAACACTAGAGGTTTTCCTTGGTGAAGCACTTCCGGTTTTGGTGCACAAGCCCCGCCTCCTGGTCCTAGCAGCCAACTTCTGCACATTGGGACTAATGATGGGCAGACTCAGATCAGCTCCTGCAGGTGAGAGTGGTTTTTGTTTAGTTACAAAAACAAATCACAAACCTGTTAAAGTTAAGGGACATTAAGTTTTAACATTACATGATGTTTTGTGTGTTTTCTGAAGGATTGTCTGAATCAGGCCAAAGGCGTTTCTTCTCCACTGCTCTTCGCTTCCTCCGTGGAGCCCTGGACTTAGGCTCCAGCTCCGGGCCTGCGAAAGTGAGCGTCAGCTGGGAGGAGAGCTGGGATGATGCTGCAGAGCTCTGGAGGCTGAGTCTTCAGGCTCTGGGTGGCTGCGTCCAAGCTCAGCCCTGGATCATCGCACTGGTCAGAGAGGAGGGCTGGCTCAAACACACGCTGTCCATGCTGAGCCAGTGCAGTGCACTACCTGACCAGCACACACAGGAGGCGCTGGAGGAGGCCGTGCGTGCTGTGGCGGAGCAGTGTGAAGTCTGTAGACAGGAGATTAAGGACATGATGATGACACATGATAAAGGAGCGTTGACCTGCATGAAGAACCTGAAGAAGTCGGTGGGAGTGAAGTGAAAACAGGAGTGGACTGAAAAATATTTTTAATAAATCCAGTCTATGAAAATAAAGAAGCACAACTGTTAAATAGTTTTGGGTGATTGTTTCTTTTTTACTATTTGCGTGACTTGGCTTAAATTAGAATACATCAGTGGAACAAGTCTACATCCAAATCACAAGCACAAGAAATCACCTACATTATAGTTCTGTACAGTGTTACACAAATGTTTTTGATGTGTAAAGTTATCCGACACTAGGGGTCGCCAACCCGATGCTTCCGTGCCACATGTAGCATTTAAGCCTCTTTGCAATGGCTCCCCTCCACGCTGATTGGGTAAATTTCTGTTGCTATGCGTATATCTCATGTCAGCAACAGGTCAGTAATTGGCTGCGCTGCCGGACTGATTTGGCTCCGTTTCTAGCCGAAAGCTATTTCTCACAAATATGATTTATATATGACAAAATATTGTTTATATTTTATATACGACATGTTATGGTTCCTTTAAAAACACACTCATATTAAAAACAAGTGATTATAGTTTATTTTATTTTCGTTTTAACACATGTAGCCGTAAGAACGCCATAACTGAAGCAACAAACTCACGAGCCACAATTCAACCACAGCTGCGACATAAAATACATCAACATACTACAATTACACTGTTATTAAAAAACGAATTTTACTCACCAAAACGTCCAATTAGTTATACATAAACTCCGTCCTCCTCGTTCTCCTTAAGAAGAGTTCAATTACTATGTTGAGTTGCAGTTCTAACGGCATCCATGTTAGAGTTAAAGTCGCGTTTCCTCGGTTGTATTTATGATATAACTTTTAAATCGCCTCGTGCTGAGTTTGTCCACTCGACAGAAGCAGCGGACATGGAGAAAGCTTAACTTTTAAGCGTACAAGTTGCTACATGTAGTTTGCTAGATTCAAGACTGTATGTTCGTTGGCCATCCATCCAATCAAATCACTCGAATCACCGTAACTGAGGCTCAACTAGAAGGCCATGTTTGGTGCTAACTCAAAATCTGATTGGTTAAAGAAACAACGTCAGGTGCCATTCATTTTAGGCTCATCAGCGCACTGATGATTCTAAAGGCCTTATGACAGATTTCTTTCAACCTGGCAACCCATGAGGCTGAAATATGATGCTCGAGTATATATGACAGTATTGTTATTAATATAATGAATTATTATTAAAAAAATAATTTCTAATCAGGCAAAGTTACAGTCAGTATACACCGGACGGCTGTAGTTTAAGAGAAAAGGCGGTCTAATTTCGTCAGCAGTGACAATGCTCAAATACTGCCAGCAGATGGCAAAGTTGGACCTAATGTGTGATGAAGTTCATGTTACTTTCCGTGGTAACATTTTCTGCTCAATGGCCCTTTACTTTAATCACACCTACAAATGTAATTTAAAGAAATACATTTTTAAAAATATATTTATTATAATTCGGTTAAATTATTTCAATAAAACTAGAAGAATTTGAGTTTTATCTGTAAACAAGAACGTCTTTATGTGAATCAGAAAATACTGCAGTAAATTACATTTATAATATGTATGTAATACGCTTCAATGTGAAATTGTGGATCATATAAAGCATTAAAAGCGGTAAGTTATATTGGTCTGTCTGAATAATGTTTATAATATTAAGAATATCGTGGTCTTGTTCATGTCCCTGATCGTTTCCCTTGTTTTCATCACCTGCCAGACATGTTTGGTTTTGTTTTGTTTTTCTTATTCAGCTCTTCTTTTATTCCGTGTACAACCGTGAAGGAAGTTTGTCAGGCTTCTCCCCCCACCTCGACTTCTGTCACCTCCCGCCCTCCTTTTTCCTTTCATTTGAACCCCCCTCTCTCTCCCTCCCTCCCATTGACACCCGTCTCCTTTCACTGCGAGACTCATCCATAAAAACTCCTGCAGCGTCTCCAACCAAACTCACTCCTCTGCTGCACCTCCATCCATCCAAGCATCCATCCATTAACCACCAACAGCTGAAGGTTCAGACCAGACCCTGAGCATCTCCAGCACCAGCCCGATTTGCACCATGCTGTGGAAATCCAGAACCAAGACCGATGTTCTGCAGGTAAAACAAAAGGAAGAAAAAAGGCAGCGCACTTAAAAATGTCTTAAGTTATTTTTATCATCAGGGATTCAAAATTTTAAAAAAAATTAGGAAAAAATAAAATATGAACTTGATTATATTTGAATGTTTTAATGCTTCAAAATGGCTTTAGTTTGTAGAAAATTTAAAAAATCCAAACGCAAAATCTGTAGATTTCCGTGCGTAAAACCGACTTTAATTATATTTTTTACAACTTGAAAATACAAAATATAAAAATATACTTCCTAGGAAAAGGAAATTGTAAAGGAATGATGTAAAACTTTAGGTTTTTTTTAGCATAACTGGTGCGTAAAAGCTGCGTAAAATCTTTAAAAATGAATCTCAGTATCTCTTTAAGAGATGAAGTCCCGTCGACCCCTCCCCTCGTTTTGTCGGCTGCGCGCAAAAACCTATAAGTAGTGCGCTGATGGTGAGCCGACAGGACTCAGTGTGTGTGTGAGTGAGTGTGTGTGTGCGCGTATTTGGCATCAGCAGCTGCAGCAGCAACAGTGGAGTCTTCTACAGTCACCGGTGCTCAGAGAAGTCAACATCCGGGGCGAGGAACGTTTCTGACCGGGGTTTCATGTCCGAGGGAACCCTTAAAGTCTCTGGATATTTTTGTTTTCAATAATTCCACATCTCCACTGACCGGAAATCTGCGCAGCATCCTGTTGACTTTTGAATCTGGGATTCATCCAGGGTGGTCCAGATGTTAATCCACACCTACTCGGCTATGGTGAGTTTGATGGAGAGTTTCCCGTGGATTTTATTTAAGGCTAGATCTTAGTTTTGAGGCTGCGCAACAGAATAAACAGAAAAACTTAAATTGAACTCATAAAACTTAAAAAAAATGAAGATAAATAATAAAATACATTTACGACGATATTCCGACGATTATGGAAAGAATCAAGTCTTCAGACTTTACTGATGTTTAAAAGTATTTTCCCCCGGGGTCGTGATGGTCTGATGGTCTGACTTTACTGATGCACTGTCGCGTAATTGTCCGCAAATATAATCTTTGTCTGCGCACTGTCTTTACGCACGAGCGGTGCCAAACGCGCGGCAGTCCTGGCACCGGAGGACGAAGACACTTTGTGTTTGTGAGACAAATGGACACTAGTTGTGTGAGTGTCAGTGGTCCGCGTGCGCGCGCGCGCGCGTGATGGTTGATGTGTGTGTTAATGGCCAGTGTTCCATCGCAGCAGCATTGATTTGTGGTGACCCAGCTTCTACACCGAGCCCAGAGTGACCAGGATCTTTAAACACACTCAGCTGCACCGGAAACACAAATAGATTTGTATTTAAAATACTGTCGCCCATTCAGGACCTTTTTGGTTATAAATATTGACACGCTAGGACCTTTTTGAGGTTTGAAAAAAAGTAATACAAAAGTTCAGGTGAATAAATATGTTACAGATTGAATTAAGGTTGCAATGTGGTCAACAATTGTATTATTTATTTTATTTATTTATGCAGGAATTAATCTTGACCAGATGATAAACCGTCTTAACAAGTGCGTCCAGACCGGGTTCCTTATATTTAGGCCGTTCTGCAGGATATAAACTTCTGATTGAAGAGTTTGTTTCCCGGGTGACGTTAGAGGTAGACTGTCTTAACAAGTGCGTCCAGACCGGGTTCCTTATATTTAGGCCGTTCTGCAGGATATAAACTTCTGATTGAAGAGTTTGTTTCCCGGGTGACGTTAGAGGTAGACTCTCCTGTGTCCTGTGTCCTGTGTCCTGTGTCCTGTCTCCTGTGTCCTGTGTCCTGTCTCCTGTGTCCTGTGTCCCCCTGCTGTTCAGAGGACACCTGACCTGTCCTCTGAGCAGCAGCATCTCTGTGACACTCAGTTCGCATCAGTTTTAAACTGAGTTCCAGAAACATCCAAACACATTTGTGATTGAAGTGATTAGTGATTGTTAAATATAATTTTTGTTTCTAATGTAAACATTTTTTAACGTAGGATCAGTCAAAGGTAAACTGTGCAGAAAGTTCGTTTACTTTGAATGGGTTTAAATGGGTAAATATTTATTTTTATTATTTTTAAATTTATTATTTATTATGATGATGTTCTTTACACATGGACACAAATTCATAGGTAAAATATATGTTATACCAGCCTAAATATATCAGCTGTAATCATTCTCTGGGTTAATGACAGGACAACAGTCCGGCCTTTGTCTGCAGAAAACTGAGAAATATTTTCATAAATGTACAATAAAAAACTTTATACATTAGGATTAATTAGGAAAATATATAATTATTCTAAGGTAAAAGACGGAACGTGGTTAAAATAATAAAAAAAGGAAATAAGTCAAAACGCTGACGTTAATGTGAAAATTCAGATTTTTTTTTTCAACCTCAGAATGTGATTTTAACTTCACGTTTTCTGCTTTTATTCTCAAGTTTCTTTCTACTTTGACTTCCAGAATCCTCTTAACGACACTCAGCTTTCCCAGCAGTTCGACCGCGGCGTCCGCTCATCTTTTGGGAATAACGTCTTAATGGAAACTCTCTCCTGGTTTTCCCTGCAGGACCGCACAGACGGACTCAGCGGCTCCTCTCCCAGCGGCCGCCTCTCTCAGCTCTCCTCCCTGAACCAGGCCGCCTACTCCTCGGCCCCGCCGCTCTGCCACACCCCGGCCTCAGACTTCCAGCCTCCGTACTTCCCTCCTCCGTATCCTCAGTCATCCTTGTCCTATTCCCAGAGCCAGGAATCCGCCTACTCCCACCTGTCGGACCCCTACCCATCCATCAACTCCATCCACCAGCACCAGCAGGCGGCGTGGCACTCGCAGAGGACGCGCTCGGAGGAGAGCGGCCTGCTGTCACAGTCTCACCGGGCTCTGAGCCTCGATCCCCGGCGGGAGTACCCAGCTGTACCCCGGTTGCTGCACGGGCTCGGGGAGGGAGCAGCGGCTCTGGGGGACGGTCCTCTGGGGATGCACCTGGGACACCACGGCCTGGAGGACCTCCAGGTAACTGCACTTTAGAGTTCTCTTTTATTTCTTTGATCATTCTTTTTATTTAAAACATTTAAAGTCATTGGTCACATGACCCAAACCCACAGAGAACGAATAAACAGTTTTACCCACATCGAGTTATTTATTTAAAATATATTTTTTTTAAAGTGTTTGAAGAGTTTGTCACGTGAGAAGAACAAAGGCCGGAAGTTTTTTCGTTTTTTTATTCATGTATTCATTATTCATTCATTTTATTTCATTCAAAACTCCAGTGACACAATAATAATATTAATAATAATAATAATAATCAACGTTTTATTATTGAGCTCATTTAAAGCAGCAGCTTCAGGCCTTGAGGTGAATTCAAATATCTTCAAAACTGCCCTGAAATGTCGTCACTTCTTATCGGTATAAAATTATTTTCTTTTATTTTACTCGGAATAAAAATATTGTAAATCTACAGTTAGAGTTGACTGTTTTATTCCACGTGATCAGTCATTTACAGGGTGTTTATAATGAATTGTTAGAACAGAGAACGAATTTAACAAAACACCAAATCGATGACAGAACATTTGAAATGTCGTTTCATATTGAGAAAAATAAAATAATAATGAAAAGACATGAAAGGAGACTCAAAGAGTAATAAAATATGCAGATTAAAAAATATTAAAAAACGAAGTGAACAAAACAATTTAATGTCGGGTTTTACAAAAGTGAAAAAAAATTATAAAACTTCATAATTATTTGCCGCGGAAAAATTATTTTCACTTGAACCATTAAAATAAATTAAGTGAAAAATATTTCCAGTTTGTTTTCAATCGCAGTTTAAATATGATTTTTGCAGCCACAGAGAAGGAACTCACGGAGACAAAGTGATTTTTTTTCTTCTCTTTTCTTTTAAAGAATAACAGTTTGTTGAGAAACAGCAGCAGGTGCAGCTGCAGACACACACACACACACACACACACACACCGTGTCTAATGGATGTGTATGGTCATTAATGGAAAAGAAAAGGTGTGAGAATCACACACACACACACACACACACACACACACAGAGTGTGTGAACATGTCAGTGTTAAACGCTGTCACTGACTCAGACTTTCATTGGATTCATGGATTAATGGATTCAATCCTGGATGAAGATGAAGATGAAGATGAAGGAACATTATATCGTTTGATTTCTTTTGATAGAAAAAAACATATTTTTTATGGCCTTAAATGTATTTCCCAGGTATTTGAAGTTCTCCATGTATTGTTGTACACGGCGGTACTACAGTACAAAGTCACTTCATGACAATAAAACTACTAGTATTGTGTAGAAATGCCAACATATATAAATATATTCGTCACTACAGTAAATATATACAACAACATATGGAACACATTTACTTATATATTTGGTTTGAAATGATTTTTTTTTCTTTTTTTTTAACTGACATGAAGTTTGTTCAGATCATCGCTCTGAGTGATCGACCTTCAGTCTCACTGTTTTTTTTTCGAAGGAGAGAGAGAGAGAGAGAGAGAGTGTGTGTGTGTGTGATAAATCTTAGTGACGGTCTGTGTGTCTGTCTCTCTGACACAGGGGATGGAGGAAGGATCGGCCTTGGGCATCCTGGACCACTCTGTCATTAAAAAAGGTAAGATGACAGAGAGAGAGAGAGAGAGAGAGAGAGAGAGAGAGAGAGAGAGGGAGACTTTGTGTTGCACCCAGTATATAATTGTGCTCTATATGTACTGAGGGTTTTTTGTGTTTAGGGCCACCAGTTACACACACACACACACACACACACACACACAGAGTATAAATAATTCTGTTTTTCTATTTCATTTGAAGTAGAGGAGTCCTCTCTAACACTCAGCTGCAGACTCCAGCCCAAAGGCACACATTCTTAATGAACTGTTCATGGTCATATGAGAGAGAGCGGCTGCTCTGTGTGTGTGTGTGTGTGTGTGTGTGTGTGTGAGGGATTAGAGAGGAGAGATGGAAGTGGGGCAGGGCATTAGAAAGGAGGGGAAGATGATGAAAGAGGAGTTGTGTGCAAATTCTGCGGCGTCTGAATGAGTGTAAAATCAAACAGAGGGGAGCGGCAGAAGAAGACACCCAGAAAAGCCCCGGTGCAGTCAGACGGTGGGGCAGTTTCAACCCCCACAATAGCCTCACGTCGACGGCCTGGTTGGACTGAGAGACTGAGAGGAAACTCAGACTGAAGAATGTTCCAGAACTCTCTTGTCTTTTTTTCATCCACTCATGAACAAACTGACAAACATTCCCTGCTCTACCACAACTTAGAATCCATCATTTTCACACCATTTCACATGTGTTTTTGCAGTAAAGAGGGTGAAATTCTCCAAATCAGTTCCCGGCAGCGTGAGCTCTGACTGAGTTTTCTTTTCTTTTTTTTTTGTCCTTTTGCCTTTTGCCAAACCTCAGGGATTTGACATGTTTGACAAACTGAAATTGATCAAGAGACGGGCGTCGAACCCGAGAGCGCTCATGAATAAGAGAGGCAGAGCGAGAGACGGAAAAGAGACGGAGAGAAAAGTGAAAAGGCAGCGTAAAGAGACGGAGGGAGGAGAAGAAGTGGCAGAAAGATGACACAAAAGAGAGAGAGAGGGAGAGAGATGGTGAGAGAGGGGGTGAGAGAGAGGGAGAAAGTGGCTTCCCTTATTCTCCACTTTTGTGCTTTGCCTGTAAAGCTGTGGCTCGAGGACCAAATGTAGCCTGTGAGCTGACTTTTTATGGTCACTATTATTATTTTTTCTATTGTTTCTAATAATATCTCTATCATTTGTAGTTTCACGGCAGATTTTACCATTGATGCGTCTTTTGGCTAAACTTTAGCAGCTAATGAGCTAATTTTTAAAACAGTGGAGAACTTGAATCAAAACTTTTTGGTTTCAGCAGTTTTTCACGTGTGAGTTTTGAGCCGTCGAACAAATATCCACAGACGTCAGCGTGGAAAGTTCAGCACAGTGCAGTGAAGTGACAATTGATGCTGGTGGAGGTGTGAAGTGAAGCTATTTGAAAATGCACAACTGTAATGAGGAAGAAAAAAAAGCTGCAATTTTTTAGGCAACAGAATCAACAAGCAGCGCTCCAGATTTAGAGCTGACGATGCCGCGGAGAACATTACACTGAATATAGATTAATCAGAGGAGGAGGAGGAGGAGGAGGAGGAGGAGGAAGAGGAGGAGGAGGTCACACCAACAGTCACACAACCCTATTGTCACTGCACATGACATATGTTTAGGACCAGGGATCTTTATTCAGAGTTCACATCTTTGATTTGTCGCTTCTTGGTGTTAAACTCAGGAAAATCATGCACAAAAATGTTAAACAGCTAAAGATGTAGCTTCAAGGTAAACAGGTGATGATTCTTGGTTTTCAGTTGGTTAATGGAAAAAGATTCCAAAAACAAAGTCCAGAAAGAGTCAAAAAAGTGACAATTTCACCAGAAGTAAGGGCAAAAATGCTATCAAGAGTTAGCATAAATAGCTATAATACGATATAATAAACACTTAACAGTCAAAAATATGCAAAAGCAGCTTTAAATAAAAAAAACATATAGCTAAATGTTAGCCCAGCGTTTGCTAAAAGTTAGCCCGACGTCTCCCTCTGGTCTTCACTGAACCTCCCAGCTCCTCCTCCATTTATTAAACACAGTCTGTGGGGTTTGTTTTCTGTCCTCAGTTCCTATCCCGTCAAAGCTGAACGGCTCGTCCCTCTCCGTCCTGTCCCTCAGTAAAGACGGTCTGGGCATGGGCTCGGTGTCCAACCCCGCCGAGGTCTTCTGTTCTGTCCCCGGTCGTCTCTCTCTGCTCAGCTCCACCTCCAAGTACAAGGTGACGGTCGGGGAGGTGCAGCGACGGCTGTCTCCACCTGAGTGCCTCAACGCTTCCCTGCTGGGCGGAGTTCTGCGCAGGTGAGCGGCCAATCGCACGAGTCGTCACAAAATCAGATTAATACTCAGTTCCCTCATCAGTGGTGTGTTAGAGATGAAAGTTAATTCACCAGAAAAACACGACAGTGATAAGAAGAAATCATACAGGAAACAGTCATCCTCACACACACACACACACATGAACTATGTCCTAAGTCCGAAAACCCCTCTCCCTCCCCCCCTCCTCTCTCCCCCCTCTCACCACCCCCCCCCTCCCATGCCTGGGCCTCAGGGCTAAGTCAAAGAATGGTGGCCGCTGTCTGAGAGAGCGTCTGGAGAAGATTGGCCTCAACCTGCCCGCAGGCCGACGCAAGGCAGCCAACGTCACTCTGCTCACATCTCTGGTGGAGGGTAGGAACACAAACAAACACACACACTCACACACACACACACACACACAGTGACCTGCATGTCTCCTGACAGACACATATTCACACTGGAACACACTGGAATCAGTCATGTGTGTGTGTGTGTGTGTGTGTGTGTGAGCAGCGGACGTGAGAAAGCGTGGTCTCCAGTTCTGATCTGCTCCGACTCCAACCTCAACATTTAATCCCGTTTTCATGGACAATTACTTTGATGCTATTTATTTAAAAACCACACACACACACACACCAGCCGACCCTGACAAAACACACACACACGAAGAACAGTTGATATTAGACAGAGAAAATAAAACACAACAAACACGACTGGACTAAAAATGAATAAAAGTCACAGAGAAAATCAACATTTGGCCGATGATGTCATGGTCTCTGTTACTAATTTCTTGTTGTCTTTAATTAATAATTACACTTTCAATATTAGGGAATACATCAACCAACTAAGATGAGAATTTTAAAAGTTCAATTTATTTAGGTTGAGATGATCATCTGATGTGGGTCATAATCATAGATCGTATATATAATGTTGGACAAAACAACGTAACCATGTGGACGAGACCACGTAAAATACTAACAATGTGAGGCTTCGTCACTGGTGGAGAACTTTTGGTGATTTTCTATGACTTCACTCTGCAACCAGAGGCTGCAAAAGAGGAGGCTCTGCCCGTAGGATATAAACAGTCTACGCTGTTTTACTGGACGACGACTGAGAGACTGTCCCTATGATTCAAACTGTGGAGCTGATTTAGAAGATCTAACTGTGAAATGTGGTTTCTGTTGTGGACAGGTGAGGCCGTCCATCTGGCGCGGGACTTTGGTTACGTTTGTGAGACGGAGTTTCCGGCCAGAGCCACGGCCGAGTATCTGTGCAGGCAGAGTGAACCCGAGCAGCTGCCCACGCGACGCAGCATGTTGATCGCCACCAAGTGAGTGAGACCCTCGTCTCCACCCGTCGATTTGAAAATGTTTTTGTCACTGTTGGAACTCACTCGTCTGAACGACTCCTTCCTCTTGTTTCTTCCAGGGAGATCTGTAAGGAGTTTGTGGACCTCATGTCCCAGGACCGCTCCCCTCTGGGCGGCAGTCGACCCACCCCGTGTCTGGAGCCCGGCGTGCAGGGAAGCCTCACCCACTTCAGCCTCCTCACCCACGGTTTCGGAGGCCCCGCCATCTGCGCCGCGCTCTCGGCCTTCCAGAGCTACCTGATGGAGGCCATCAAAATGCTGGACAAGGGGGAAGGTGGAGGCAAGGGCCACCACGACAAGGAGATGAAGCATCGCAAATAGAAGAGGAGGAGGAAGAGGAGGAGGAAGAGGAGGACAGACGCATCAATGGGAGGCAAAGAAGGGGGGAGATAAAAGAACAAACTGAACCTCCCTCTGAACCTTTACCTTCGCCTTCAGGATGATTAAAAAAAAACAAAAAAAACTTTTACCTCCCAGAAAAACCTTCTGTGGGTTCTAGGATCATGGAGGCGGGGCTTAATGATGATGATGATGATGATGATGATGATGATGATGATGATGATGATGATGATGATGATGATGATATCTGTACTGTAATATTTGTGCACACTCCACAAACCACCTCACTCAGACACCGACCGACGCGTCTTCTCCGTAGCTACGTTGTGTCGACAGAAACCTGCTCCTCCATGTGGCAGCGTGATTTTTATATATTTATTTATGTTTTGGGTTTTTTTTGTTTGGTTTTTTTATTTCATTCAACACACATGGACCCAAACACAGACAAACCTTTAGTTCCATTCATAATTATTCATTAAAGGAAAGCAATGGAAGCCATATCAGAGAGAGAGAGAGAGAGGGAGAGAGACCACTGAAGTAGACAGGAAGTAGACAGGAAGTAGACAGGAAACAGGTCCCGACTGTAGAGAGCAGGAGAAATGACTTGACCTCTGATTAAAAGTCAAAGTTGAAGATGAAGCGTGGGAGTGGAGCAGGTTTTTGGACAGAGCGTGGAGTGAGTTTTATTTTGAAGGGCCGAGCGTCGCTTCACGTCCACGATCATTGATGGTGACGTCATCGGTCACTTCACCTCCAAACTGCTCCGTCTCCGTCGATGTTCCTCTCATCTGGTCACCGTGAACATTTCGTTGTGTAGTTAATGGCAGTGGGTGGTCATGGGAAATGGAGTTCTCTGGATCCTCTGGCAGTTAACGGCAGCTAATGGAGATTTATTGGACTTATTTTATATTATTTTATTTTTAAAATACGACGTGTTGGTAAATTATGAAAAGAAGACAGAAATCATTTTGTACCTTTTGTGTCTAATTATTATTATTAATGTTTTACTGTTATTATTATTGTGTTATGACATAAATGTAATATATTATTAAAGAATTGAAACGTGATCTGTTTACATTCATTCTTAACAGTGTATGCAGGTAATATCATTTTATGGATCATTTATTATTATTATTTATCTAATTGTATTGATTTAATGTGATAATTATTTAATATAATGATTTATTGATCCAGCTCCTGCGTTTCTCTGTCACATTAATAACATTTTCATTGATTTCTGCAGCTGCGGTCGAGTCAACAGGAAGGTCATGAACCTGAACTGAGGCTAACACTTCATTTCATTATTGATTAATCAATTATTTGCCAGTTTGACTCATCAAAATGGTCACTGTTTAAAAATTTAAAAAACTATCAATTATTTGCCAGTTTGACTCATCAAACTGATCACTGTTTAAAAAATTAAAAAAAAAGATCCCAGTATAAAAAAGCAACACAAATACTAAACAAAATACAAAAAAAACATACGTCTAAAGGAAAGCGGCGTAAAAGTGGTATTGAAAAGTTAGCCAGTAAATAGTGACTGTGTAACCCAGAGAGATCAGATGTCAAAGGACCAGGAAGAACACCAGAGCTGCTGCTGGTTGGTACAGGAGCTCAGGGAGATGGAACCATCTCAGAACATCTTGGCTCTGAGAGGAGGAGCAGAGGAGCAGCCCTGAGCAGCAGACACACCTCCCTGCTCCCTCCAACACCTGCTCAGAACAGCCCTCCACTCTCCTCCACTCTCCTCCACGCTGCAGCTCACGCTCACACACGCCTCGTGTACGTGTTTAGCCCTGGTTTTCTACCTGCCTTATCTCCTCCTCACCCCCCTCCCTCTCATTACCCTCCTGTGTGGATCCCTCCTCCTCCCTGTGACACTCAGCAGGGCTGATCTCCATCTCGGTGTGAGGGCCTGCAGGCAAACATATGCTGCTCTTCCCCTCAGATTCCTCTGTGTTTGAGAGGAGACGAGGGGAGAGAAAGGGGGGGAGAGAGGAGGGATTGTTTAATGTTTATTAATCACCTGTCTATCTGTCTGTCTATCTGTCTGTCTGTATGTGCTGTAGACACACACACACACACACATATATATAGTCAGCTAATGCTTTCAACATGTATTTAAATAGAAGATCACATTTATATATATTTAATGCTACTATTTTTATATTAGCTTCTGCTCACTAGCTAACAATATATAGATATACATATGAATTATATACATAAATATGTGTACATATATACATACATATACATGTAAACATATATCTACATACAGAAATATACATATATACAATATTTATATGCATATATATGTATATTAATAAGCAGTTAGTTGCTAAAAATATTAGCAATAGGATTTATCTAGTAATTTCTTTACAATATAGTCAGCTAATGCTTTCAACATGTCTGTATTTAAATAGAAGCTAAACTTGTTATATATTTCACATTTATATTATATGTTTAATGCTACTATTTTTACATTAGCTTCTGCTCACTAACAACATATATCTAGTCATATCTAGTAATTTCTTTACATTACTGTAGTAAGTCTTAGTATACTGATGATATACCAAGAGTTACTACAGTACTGCTTGGGTTCATTGATTCGACACAGATAATACTGTGATAATAACCTGGTCTTCACAGCCAACACCAACACATCACCAGTTTTCTATCCTGGGAGGTCACGACCTTTACCTGACCTTTCGTTACTGTTGCCCTGTGGATATGAAACGCTGAGACGTAGGTTTGACCAGAGCGTAATGTACAATAAAAACAACAACGATCTGTGCTAGCTGCACACGGCTACACAGTTCAGCTTCTAAATAAGTTATTTTTAGCTCATATGCTAACACCGTAGCATGACATACAGTACGTGTCTAGTGAACATCTTTCAGTAGTGGTGCAGGAGAGAGTGTATTTCTGACTGTGGACCAGCGTCCACGTCCAGAGACTGTTCTTTCTCTTCTGTCTCTCTGTCCGTGTGCAGACGAAGAGACAAAAGAGAAAATGTATTAAAAAAAAAAAAAAAAACCACCAGAGGGACAGAGAGCCTGAATCGACTGTGTCACTTTTTATTGGAGGAGAAAGCGGGAGGAGGTCAACAGTACAAAAAAAAAAATGGTGGTTAGAAGGCGAGCAGGGAGAGGGGTCACTTGTTGCCCACAGAGATCTTCTCCAGGTCATGGACGCCGTCCTTGTCAATCAGACGGACGGAGAATGACGGGAGGTTGAGGATGAAGCGTCTGTTCAGCTGCAGGAGGACGGAGGAGAAGGAGAAAAGGTTGGAACTTTTTCAGTTTCAGAGCTCTCAGATGTTAAAATAAAATTAAAAAAAATAAAATCAGAACTCACTTCCTCCACGCACTTCTTCAGCAGATCAACTGCCTCGTCTCTGGTCAGGTCTGAAACGATTCAAGAAGGAAATGAGGTCAAAACAAGCAGCGGTCGGCAGTCGGACCCCGAACACTTCCACACAGACGGGACCTGACCTGGTCTGTAGTAGCGATCCAGGATAGACAGAGTGAGAAAAGCTCCGTAGCCGTGGGCAGCGAAGGGGGTCTTGGCCAGAGAGGCCAGGTAGTCCATGTAGAAGAGGCCCGGACCATCGGTGTCATCGTAGCCCGCCAGCAGCAGGTTCACGTGGTACGGCGTCTGGAGACGAGAGAGAGAGGAAGAGAAAGAAATATTTTTCTCAGTTATTTAGAAGGAAAACTTTATATAGTTTATATTGAATCTAAATATACTTGATGACCAATAACTGAATATGAATTAAATTATTTAATTTAATTAACAACAAATATTAAAGACTACATCATATTTATTGCTCAGTTATGACTAAACTAATTAATAGTTTGTAACCGGAGGTAAGTATTTAGCCATTTCTCTTCCACGATTCATATTTTTTGTCTAACCTGTGGTGAAATGTCTCTTTTGGTTCATTCTTATCCAAAGGTCAAGTTCAGAAAGTTTAAAACAGTTTCAGGGAAAGTTTCATTTCGACACCTGAACTTTTCAGTTTGAGAACTGTGTCGGCAGCAGCCTGACGTTCTACCAAAGCAGCTGGATACACCAACACCAGGAAGCAGAACCTTTACCTCCTCAATTAGAGGCGCTAACATTTAGCATAACGATCCATACAAAGGTGTCACACAGTGAAAGTCAAACCCATTTAGCTGCTCTGTATGAAGGAGGCCTCGTCACCGAGGAGCAGAGAATCTCACCGCTCCAACCTGAAAAGTACAACTTCTCAACCCCCCCCCCAATAAACCGCTCCTCATTATCAACGTTGCCTTCAGAGCTCTGCACAGACGAGGCAACGTTAGCAACACAGAGGGAGACGACAGCAGAGGAGGAGGGGGGAGAGGAGGAAGAGGGGGATGGAGAAAAGGTGAAGGGGTGAGACAGGACAGAGGAGGTGAGGTGTGTGTTTGGGAGCAGGAAGGTGTCAGTGGCTGTGTGACATCTGCTGGGAGTCAGCAGCCCCGTCACTGCCTCCACCACCCTCCACCCTCCACCCTCGTCCCTTCTTTCACTCCTCCTCACCCTCTTTGCCCTCCCTCCTTCACCCCCCTATCTTCCCTTTGCCTATCCTCCGTCTTCACCCCGTGCCCTGGAGTGGTGCCAGGGCTCATTAAAAACTTCTGAAGTCCTTTTTTTTCCCCTTCCTTTCTCTGTCTTGCCCCAACAACCTTCCTCCTTCCCCCCTCCTCCTCCTCCTCCTCCTCTTCTTCTTCTTAAATCCCGTCTTTGAGCTTCCAGCCTCCGTCTCTGCTCTTCCCCAAAAAACATTAATTCTCTATTTTCAAAGCATCTAGTGGCCCAAATTCTTTCCAGACATACTCTGAAGAGCAGGGAAACTTTTTCCTCAAAATCCACCGTCAAATGACAAACTGACTCATAGTCGTTTACAGACGACAATATAAACCTGTTATAACCAGAGCCTCAAACTATGGGTCTGAAGAGGACGGGCCTCGATATCGGACGGTTGCACCTAAGGATACACCGACGCGCCGTGAATCGGTAACGAAGAGGACGGGCCTCGATATCGGACGGTCGCACATAGGGATACACCGACCACCGTGAATCGGTTACAAATGCATCGACAATTTGCAACGTTTAAATTAAGAATGAATCGAGTTGTCGGTGGTCATACCATGAGAGTACACACTCTAGTACAGTAGGTGGCGATATGGGCCTAAAAACTCTGGCTGTGACCCGCTATTAAACCAAGACGTCAGGAGCCTACGTGACGTTCAGGTGTTCACAGAGAACGTGGGACGAACTTGTTCCACAGACACAGACAGGGTTTTAAAGGGTTAATTAACTTTTTCTACTTTATATATTTTTGATATTCTTTTGTCGTTTAATATATTGACAGTTAGAGGTAAATAAGACCAGACTGTGTGTGTGAGTGTGTGTGTTCAGGGCCATGCTTGCCACTAGGGTAATTGTGATTGTTATTCTCCCTGGGGAACAGGCTTCAGCATATGTATGGGTGTGTGTTAGCGACAGTTTGAACACACACACACACACACCAACACACAGGAGTCAGAGAGAGTGTGTTTGTGAGTTTGCACGAGGGGTGTGAATATCTTATTTTGTGTGTGTGTGTGTGTGTGAGAGAGAGAGAGCTCAAACTCCTCGGTGAGATCTCGAACGCCCCAGTGGTGTCACCCCCTCCCACCACACACCTGCCTGACTGGTTACATTGTAGCAATAATACGGACTTGGCATCAAAATAACCTTCCCATGTCACCTCGGCGGGGAACCAGCAACCTTGTTAACCCCGCCACCTGAACTCACACTCACGTTCACATGCAAACAATGCAGAACCGCCGCGCGCTTCGAACCCCCTGCCGCGAGCCTCGCCCTCGGCCTAACAAGGCGCAACAAGGTTTGTGGTGGCGTACAGCGCCACCTTTGGTCGCAGAAGACACAGACCTGGAGCAGCTGCTACTGATGATGGAGTTCTCCCAGGGTTTGGGGAATGACTTTTCACTTTAATGAGAATTTAAATGTGCTGAAGCTGAGACATTCACTGAAGAAACACTACAATGGGTCGGTTTCACTTACTTGCTAACAGCAAACTAACAAACTAGCCTCTGTCTCTGCTCTTACGTTTGAACTGAGCTCAGAAAAGAAACAACAGCTCCATCTCCTGGTAAATATTCCAGCAGTCTGAGCTGTACAACAATTCATTTTTAGCTGATATTTAAACAGGTATTTGAACCAGTAGACTCCGCGCCGGACTCTGATTTTCCTAAATGACAGACGGTCTCTTTAGGGCGTGACATTCAAGACAAAGGCAGCAGTGACACAAATTAAAGTAATGTTGACGGCCAAAAGCCCCCCCCCAACACCCCTTCCCCAACAAACCCCCCTTGCCGACCCCCCTCCTCCAAATTATCTTCTTCCACGTTCCACTACTCACACTCTCCCCTTCCTTCCATCCCTCCTTCCTTCCTTCCTCCTGCCTCCCCCCCCCTCCACCCCAGGCATTTTTCCTCTTTATTGGCATTTCTCCCCAGTCTGCTGTATTAATGGTTCATCTGTGCAGGAGCAGACCAGGCACATACAATATGGTGCCACTAATTATTTGTGCCCAACGTGTGCACGTCTAATATTTCACCAACACAAACAGAGGCAGCTGTGGATCAGTGCAACTGTTGCACGTTTGGTCTGACTGGAACCATTTATAACGGTTCCACAACAGTCGTGTTCAGGACTCCATGTGGCTAACGTTTTGGCTAACATTTAGACTACAACTTGGCCGTTGTTAACCTATTTTGGGGCTTCAAATTATATTTAGCACATTAGTTTTTATACGTTTTTTTTTTAACCTTTTTTTCTCTAGTTTCTCAAACTCATCAAATGTATGATTGTAGCCAAATAAAGACCTTTACGCTTTTTCTTGCATTTGCCCAAAATACATTTATAAATGTTAGTGTGTATGTACATCATATATACACAACTATATCAGTGCAGAATAGGCTGCAAAATATAAACAACAGAATGAGAGCAGACGGGTTTTATTTTATTGCCCGCAGAACTTTGCTGTTTTGCTCAGCGGTGAATTTCACGTATCATTAACTATATGGACGCAGCAGAGTGGAGAGAAGGGAGGGGAGAGGGAGGGAGAGAGAGAGAAGGAGAGAGAGTATGTTTTCTTCTTTGTCTGCTCTCTAACCTCCAGAGGTTAGTGCTGTTGTTTATCTGTACCACGAACTCACTGCTAAGACCTGAGATGTATGTGAACATGAGCTGTTGACTTTTTTTTTCTTTCTTTCTCCTCCTAAGCTAACTGCAGCTCCTGGAGGTGCACAGCCACATGGGTAATTTCAGCTGTAATTCATCCTGCAGGAACAGGACCAGGGGTAGATTTATCAATCTGCCAATGATTAATTTATCAGTCAGTGGATTTTCAACCTGAGGGACTGGACGAGCACAGAGGCCGTGTCCAAGGTTTTGGGTTTTGGGAGGTTTAGGTAATGATTTAATGAGGAAGACAAACAAAAAAGTAATTTTTAATGAATGAAAAATAAACCCACTTCCCGAGATGTAAAAATAATAAGGCTGCACGCTCCTTTGTTTCAAACAACAAAGGAGTTCAGTCCTGAAGGGTCAGAAATCATCCATGCTCTACATAGCACACGATATGTGTGAAAAATTACAGGTGAACTGCAGCGCTTTAAGCTACTATAAGCTAATGGTTGGTGCGCTTCCCCAATTTAAACCATTTTTACTGCATTTTTTTAATAAAAACCTTTAGGGATTCTGGGTAAAACTAATTTATGCCAATTAGCAGATAATCATTAACAATAGTTTCTGTAGTGTTTGCAGAATAACCTTCAGTTGTCTTTGTCAACAACATTATATATATATACTCAAAATCAAAATTGTATTTTTGTCAACAACATTATATATATATACTGAAAACCAAATTTTTTAAATGAATCACAGTTACAAGAAAGCTAATTAATTACATTTCAACATGAAAGTGTTGCTTCTACCTTCTGATAACTTCTGTTACTGCCAAACACTTTGAAAAGGTGTTTTTTTTACTCCTAAATGGACAGTAGACATTAAATATTCTACAAACTCAGGAAGTTCTGGGGGTAAAAACCTGTTTACACAAAATCATTTGCAAACGTCCGTGTACTCTGGAGGTTGGAGAACCTGAGAGGAGCATCGCTGCAGGAAGGTGTGGGCTGCAGAGGAGAGAAACTGCTACTGCTACAGTTTCTCCCAACACTCCTGAGAACGTGGCTGCGGTGATTCCCGCACTTGTAAAACCAAATTCATCACCGTGAGGCACGAGAAAATAACGATGCAGCTACAACCGAGAACATGAATATGAATGTAGTTCTCCACCACGTACAGGGAGGAACCTTGACCGAATAACAATCGCAGCACCGATCCTGTAGGTCCCTGTGTGTGTGTGTGTGTGTGTGTGTGTGTGCAGGTGGGTGGTGTTTATTGACTCATGTCGTTCTCACACTACACTTGTTGTAGTGCGAGTCCACCGGGCCCTGTAGTTCTCCTGCGGGACGCTCACTCCCCTCATCCTCCTCCTCCTCCTCCTCCTCCTGCTGCTGCTCCTTCTCTATCCCCTGATCTGTGTGTCCCACATCCCCATCTCTGCCGCACTAATTGTTTTTTGTAATTATTTTCTCTCTCATGCTATTGTGACAGGCGGCGGCTGCACTACTCTGAACCAATTACTGCAACGGATGCAGTGAGCGGACTGGAGGCCGAGACGTGTGAAGCAGACTGTTGACGACATCACTGCACAGCAAAGAACAGAGAACCTCCACACCCCCACGACCTCACCCCCATTACAAAATATTGTAATGATAAATTCCCTTTATCAATTTAATGCAGCGCCATCAATAGGATTTTTCAATAGAACATTTCTATGTTGACCTTTTGCCCTCCGATTGCTAAACTTTTATCTGTTTGATGTGTTTTCTTTTACTAACTTTAAGCCCTGACATTAATGTATCTTAAGGTTAGAGTTTAACTACATATCAGGGAGATGTGTGTAGTCTGGGGGGAGGAGAGGGGAGTATCACTACTGCTGCTGCTGCTGCTGCTGCTGCAGACTCAGGTGCTGTTGTGAAGTCTCCGAGGGAGGAACCTTCGTCATGACTCACAACAAGTCGACAAATGTAACCTGTCTCTGTTGAAATGCATCTGCTGGTCTCAGATGAGACAAACACATGCAAACACACACACCTACACACTCGCAGGTGAGATCCGATTCCCACCTGAACCCGAGTCCGACACCGACTCCTGTTTAACTTTTATTACAGCGTCACACATTTGAGACAAACAAATCCTCTGTGGCTCTTTGTCTTCAAATAAATAAATAATAATGTATTTTTTTAAATCACGTTCTGTTGACATCCATCCATCAGATGTGGTTGCAGCTCCAATTAAACATTATTTTAAGTTATGGAAATCTGCATTGAGATTCCATCATTTGTTTTACCCCGGGGGGTAAAATGATATTGAAAATTGTTGAAGAAATTTAATTACAGTGAAAAAACAAAATTAGAATATTTATAGTTGTCTGTATTTGTCGCAACGCTGTGAATATGCATAGTCAAGAGGATGACCGATGATGACAGGGATTAATGAGCTGCTGAGGAAAAAGATAAAAGATGCGACAGTGATCCAGTAATCACTGTGTTTAACTCAAAATAGAATTTTAAAAAAATCTAGAAATACAACAGACTTGAGTGGCATCAAAGACGGAGGCAGGGGAAAACAGGGTGACAGATGGCGCTGCTTTGTAAACTAAATTTAAATGAGCAGAGACAACATGAGACTGGCAAGTGTTTTGTATGCATAACAATGAGTGGTGCTATTTTTAAAGATGACAAGATGTCAATTTCAGAACAAAAATCAGACAATGTCTGTTAAGACAGTGAATGACTAAATAAATCACACAAACAAATATGGATAATGTCTTGAAAAATTGAGAAAAAAGAATTGCGGCTAATATCGTTTTTTTTAAAATAAAAAATAAAATTAATTATTACAGAAAACTTGCATTGTTTCCTCTTACAATCAATCAATAAAAAACATTTTGTTGTTTTGTAAACAACAGAATTCTTACCCTGCTCCTCAGGTAGTCTGCCAGGTTCTTCCGTGTAAAGTTTGCTGCTGCCGATGGACTGAGTTCATAACCTACAGAAAACAAAGGGAAAAATTAGTTTGGTTTAATTAACCAAACATAGTTTTTAACTTCACGGTCACTCATTCTGCATATTAAGGACAAGGTACAGTTTCTTATTTTATGAAAATGAATATAATTATATTTATATACAGTATATATTGAAGTACTTGTCAAAGGGGGAAGGTCAAGATGCCTGAAACAGCCAGAAACCTACACTATTATATTATGACTATTATTCTACCTTCACATAGTGAAGTAATAGTGTCTTAAAGAATGTACAGATTTTTGGGTTCTTACCATTCCTCATTTTGTAGAGCTGAACGTTCTTCTGGATGTACTCTGCAAACTGCACCGTGTCTCCTGCTTCTCCGACACACAGCAGCAGGATCTTTTCACTGAGCTTGAACATTTTGTCGTAATCTGAAAAACACAAGACAAAAAGTGTATTTCTTTAATCGTCTTTTCCTGTAATATTAGTTAGGAAAAGTAACACTTTCACTTTCGCTACGGTGGTTTTTTAAATATTTAATTTAGCATTTAGAATTATTAGGACATTTCAACTCATAGCACACAAATTCCTCTGACTAAGTGTGGTTTTACAGATTATCTCGAAAAACAAAACATAACGTGTGTAAAGAGAATGCTAAAGATTTTGTGCTACTTAGCACAGCTTGGCTAGCATGAGCTTATACATTCACTTCCAAATGTGTAATTTAGTTACAACAGATGAATTACGTTGAATGCATATAACCATTTTAAAGAAATCTAATAAGCAAGAGTATGTCAAAAAAAGTAGGGTAAACACGCGTTAATTTAGCATTAGCAGCCGGGTGAGTGGCTAAAACGAAGCTAATGCATTGTCATTACCGTGTTTCATCTGAATGATGCTGCTGGCTGCCACATTATCAGCGGCGACGAGGACAAAATCCTGCCCCTGGATCCCGATTAAATATTCCATTCCAAAACCTAACTGTGATTTAAAATATTTCTTTTATTTCTGTAAAATAAAACGCCTTTCCCGACCGCTCATTCACAGATTACACAGCAAAAGTTATAGACGTCAGTCGCAGGCTGTCTACGTCACCGGAAAATAAAATACGTTTTTCCCATGCGACAAGGGCGGGCGATTTGAACGGCAACGTCAAAAGTGCGACAGTGGAATTATCTTTTCACTGTAACTGATAGATGTTTTTGTTGTAATTGTGGTTCAGTTGAAGTGACCGGACGCCTCGAATTAAAATGCTCGGCTCTAATAATCACGAGGGGACGCTACGGAGACGCTCACCGCGGCTGAGTTCTCCTTCGCTTCAAGAGAATTTAAAAACGGACACAAAAATGGCGCAGGCTCCGGTGGCAGTTAAACGCTCCATAATAGTAAGGAAAATCGCACCCAGAAAAACAGTAGCACCGTCGGAAAACGACAAGGAAAACAGACCGAGGTCATCAGTGATACCGGAGTGTACTCGACAGCAGGAAAGTAAACAGAAGATTTCCAGCCCTGGTACTACTCTGGACCATGGCAGCTCCTCGGCCGGGAAGAAGATGAGAAAGGCCGCTATGCCTTCACCGATTCTCCCTTCGTCACCTCCACCATCGTCTGGTCAACAGCAGACGAGCCAGGATCCGGAAGACGCGGTGTGGTCGCAGAAAGTTCGCCGTTCTTACAGCAGACTCAGCGAGAAGTCCTTCAACAGCCCCGACCGGAGGGAGACCTTATTTGGCTTTGAGAAGCTGCAGACGCCCGAGGTGGGGCAGAGATCCCGGCATGAAAAGACCTCTCTGGAAGCCTCTGGATCTTTATGTGGACTTGCCTCCTTCACGACCCTGCTGGAGGCGGCGGACGATGGCGGTTCTGTTTTCCCCGAACCCGATCTGAACATCCCCGGAGTGACCGTGGTGAAGGAGAAGAAGAGGAGGAAGAAGGTGCAGCAGATTGACAGCACGGAGCTGAACACTCTGGCTGCAGAGATGAACGCTGTGTTTGAGGAGGCAGACGCGTTTGAGCTTGTGGTGGAATAGTGAAATAAAAAACTTCCAAAACTGGGGAAAAAACTCCATTCAGATCTCTGGTGTGTGTCGAACCTAAGAAGCTTCCTGGACATGTCCTGATCATCTTGTTGTAAATGTTGATTGTTTGTATTTTCCTGTTTGGTTGTTCATATAATTGTTTTCCTATTTTTGGTCAAATTAAACCAATTCAAAACCATTTGAATTGTGTTAATCTGTAACTGATTTCTTGCTCTATGAAGTAGTAAGTGTAATTGTTTCATTAGACGATGTTGGATTATTAGTGTTCATGTAAAGTAGACATGGTGGATTATTAGTGTTCATGTAAAGTAGACGTGGTTAACTGAGTTGGGTTGTGGTGAAATAAGTTCATTTTTGTAGATGCAAAATCCCATTAAGATCATAAAACTGCATTTGGAAGTTACAGTGAAATGACTTTTTTTTTTACTGTTTTTTTTTTTAATGTCAATGACGTGGGTTAGCTGTTGACTCCAGAAACCATCACAACCACAGTGTTTATGACTTTACAGTCCTTGGGAGGATGAATGACATCAGGTTTAGTCCTATTTACTATAGTTTTGGAGCCTTGATTGTGCCGTTCCAGGCCATCCAAGAAAATCTTTTTTTTAATTGTTTTCTTTGGTTTTCGATGTCATTAAATATGTCGAGCTGCTAACCAATTAAATGTGTGTTTTGTTAATCTTAAATATAAATTTTAATGAAACAACTGAGAAGGTTTTTTTTCAGTTTTGATGAGGTAGAATAAAGTATTTTAAACTATAACAAATCATTTTGACATGAATAACAATCAAAGTGAGGTTTTATTGGTGTGTTCAGTCAGCGCTCAGTGGTCTCTGGTGACGACCGTGATGACGAGGCAGTCATGAGTGTGTGAGTGATCTGTCTGTTTAATGAGACGAGGTAGTGGACAGGTAGAAACACTTTCCCCCTGAGTGTCTTAAAGTGGACGAGCTGCATAATTGAGCACTAACGAGGCGGCGAGCCTGTAATTTATAACCTTCCTGTGTGAATGTTGTAGTTCACAGCACTGAAGGGCAGATTAATTGATTCACATGAACTGATACGGAGGTTAATTTACAGAGCTACGCTAACAGACCTCCAGTATTAGGGGTCAGTTCTAGCTCCAGGACCCCGACACTGGGCAGGGACCCTGAGTTTAGATACTGTACCATTGACTCAACCACACAGGCATCAGCTAAAGAAAAACAAAAATTGAATCTGTTGATCGTGCCAAAAAAATTAGGCAATAAGACAAAAGTGAAGAAGAAGAGAGACTGTACACGTAATACTAAAAGTTATCCCCAAAAAAAACTTCTAGTTGAGTTGACCAAAAACACAAAATATCTAACATAAAGTAATATTAGCCAGAATCTGCTAATCAGATCAGAAAAAGCTAAAGGTTAGCAAAAAACACAATAAGGATGATTTGGTCAGCAAAGAAATAGCTACATGACATCAAATAGCAGTAAGATAGAAATAAATGTAATCAAAATAATAATTCACCTCAGGAATATAGGTTAAATATATAAAAATATGTACAAAATTTAATAAGCAAATACAATCGACTATGATTGGTCCAGAAACCATGACGGTTCAAATGAGCTGAACACAACAACAACAACAACAACAACAATGAAAAATGTTAGCTGTCGCTAACATTTAAGCACACATTCAGCTGCAGTTGCTGCCTTTTCTTACTCTTTCTTACTGAGTGTTTTGTTGGAGAGTTTTGCATTTTTTACACTTATATTCATAGTCCTCCACCTCCTCCACCTCCTCCTGCTGCTCCTCCTTCTCCATCCACCACATTTCACTCAGGGCGGTTGTCGCTGGTTCAGCTTGACTGCTTCGTTAGGGCTCATCATTTGCATTCAGATTAATTATCTAATTACCGACAAATGTCCGGCGGCCACCCCACACTCCCGGCTCGTCAGCTCTCAGCCTGTAATTATTTTAATCATTTACTTTCATCTGGAGCGTTCCTCTGCCTCACTCCTGTGTTTAGAGGCCATTCTTAATTACCCTGCCAAGACTCCCTTTTCATGAGAGGGAAACATGGAGGAGGGGGGGGGGGTTTGTTTGAGGGAGAAGAGACAGCAAGTGGGTGAGGATGGAGAGAGAGAGAGAGAGAGACAGAGAGAGAAAGAATTACATGGATGCCTCTTCTACAGACAGATGGCGCTGTAAGATGCTTGTGTGGTCACTCAGCAAACTGACACAGTGCTGCAGTGGACCCAAACTTTTTCTTTCACTAGTTTAGGCTTTTCTCCATGCATTTTTTCCTTACATGGAAACTGCATGAAAAAATACAATGCATTCTGGGATTTGTAGTAACTGTACCTACTGAAACAGCAGAGAGCATTATTCACACCCTTCAAGCCACTGGGGTCCAAAAAATAGAAGTGATGAGCCGGATCTGGCCCGTGGGCCATGAGTTTGACACACGAAGCCAAAACTGTTTTCTACCACTTTAGAAATTCAGTTTTTAAAATATCAGAAATGAGCTTTATTTCACCAGCGTTGCGTCCACACCGATGCTGATGGAAACAGGAGCAGACAAACAAACGTGTGACTCACAGATCAAATCTGACGTCAACCAATCAAAACTGGTTTAAAAACCAGGTTTAAACACAGGCTCTAAAACTGTGAAACTCTGCTGTTAGATGCTCTTTCCTCCCTCTCTCCCCCTCTCTCCCCCTCTCTCCCCCTCCTCCCCCTCCT
>NC_024324.1:2934974-2937547 GCF_000523025.1 Cynoglossus semilaevis
TCAGACCTCCACCACTACACCCTCCATGTCTGTCGGCTGCCTGTCGCCCTCTGTCCGTCCCGTCCCCTTCAGAAAAACCACTCCACGTATTTGGACATCTTCACATCAGACCTGCTGCTCCCTGTCCTCCACCAGAAACCACCACCGGTCAAACCCCCCTCCCCTCACCCGACCCCTCAGTGTGACTGCATGGTAATGATGCTCTCACTCAACCCTAGAGCCACTCAGGCCTCGTCGCCTCTGATGGCTCCTGTTGGAGAAAAACAAAAAAAATGAGGGCAAATAAGGGAGAAGGGGAGAAAAAAAAGGAGGAGAAGAAGAAGAAGAAGGAGTGAGAGAGGGGGAGATACAAGCTCCGTAATTGGGCTCTTGAATATTTAAGTCGCTGGGGATGAAAGTTTAATGAAAAGATGATTATCTACCAGTTTATCACAGCACTCTTTCATATTTCATTTTTTAAAATTCTCGTTACGAACCTCGCCGTTTACAATCCTGGAATGTTGTTGGAAAATGGAGAACCGTCGGAGGAGACGCGTTCAGGAAGTCTCACTTTTAGGACGTTTCATCACATATGAGAGAGTTTGATGGAACAACAGGTGGAGGTTAGCCTGAAAGAGGACTGAAGTTAATGAAGTAAATAATAAACAAGTAAGTTTGACCATTAACAGCAAAACACTTAGAAGAATAGCTTCAGTAAATTAGCTGGAGAGACTTTTTAGATAGAAATATAAACAGTAGAGGAAACAAAAGCTAAGCTGTGTGAAAATATCAAAACTTTACAAAAAAGAAGCTTTAACTTTGTCAAACATATTTCTAGTAAATTATAAAGTAAAGTTTTGTTTTATGATGTTAATAATATATTTTTGTGTATTTAATTAATCGGTTCAATCTGCAACAGCTGAAGGCAAAACCAACAAAAAGTCAGACCGACAATATTGTTTTAAAAAAATAATAAATCAATTTAAATTCTTTAACGTTAAATTAGAAAGAGCGAAAAAAGAAAATAAAAATAAACATCAATGTTCAGAGAGAAAACAAGAAGCTAAGATTTTTTTTTAAATCTGTAAAAATTAACTTATTTAAATTCCATTGAATCAAAATTAATGACAGAACTAAAACATTGGTCGACCACAGGATAGATCTGAGTTCAGCAGAGTGTGTGTGTGTGTGTGTGTTCAGACATTAATGAAGCCATGGATTTTATCCCTGCAGCATCCACTCTTTCTTTTCTTTAACTCAGGCGGATAAACAGACGCCCGTTTGTTATTCATTCTCCTTCTCCATAATAGCGGGGACATTAATCCCTTTTTGCTGTGAAACGCTGTGAAAACAATCGTCCGGAGCTGCACCGCGCTGACATGTAGCACTCTGGCCAAACCCCAGCGGAATAAGAGGCAGTGCTGCAGAGATGTGAAGGGGATTAGAACCCACACGCACTCAGCGCCGCGGGCCACGGTTCAGGACAGGGAAACAGTTGGGATGACAGAGATTAGAGGACGTCAACCTTGTGTGGTGCAAAGAGGCCGTTTCCAGGCAGAGACGCGGGGACACAGAGAGGAGACGCAGAAATATGATGCATTTATTCTACTGAGAAGAAAAAAGAACCTGTGGTCGGATCAGGACCTGGAGCTGCTGTCTGTCAGGAAGATAAAAGTTCACAAGGTCACAATTAGCTTAAAGCTAACACCTAATAAGAACGGGAGAGAATAGAATAGAATAGAATAGAATAGAATAGAACAGAAAGGCCTGAGTGTGTTAAAGTTGATCAGAGGACAACTGTAGCAACAGGTAAATGTTAGCCTGCAGTGGATGAAAAATGTCGGAGGTAAACGAAAGGCTTTAAGGACTTTAAAGTAAGAAGATAATTAGCTGAGGTTAGTTAGACAGCTAGTCAAGTTAGTTATAAATGAGCTAGAAATTGATAGTTTGTTCATATTAATTGCAAATACGGTAAAAAAAAAATCAACAAGTAAAGTTGAATTTTATTAGCATAATCAAATAAATTAACAAAAAAAAAATCAAAACTAAAATAAAAAATCTGTCTGTGTTCAGTAAAGTTCTGTCTTTTCATTGTTTGACTGAATTTTGTCAGTGATGCAGCGACAAATTCATGAGCTGCGTTGAGTTAACTGGGTTCAGCTTCTTCCTCACGCCGCCGTATGTTGGTTTTTTTTTTTCACTTCAAAAGTCTGAAAATCAAACTAATCCTGCGTCGGGGGAGCGAGGTGAGACGCCGTTAACAGACTGCCTCAAACCTCCTGGAAACTCTCTTAAAAAGTGAGCGTTTTGCTATCACAATCCACGATTACACGCCACCGCGGCGGGCGCGACCCTCGCCGCTTGTGGCTTTTGTGGACGGGGTGTCAGCGTTTAGTCCCATTTCTCCGCGCCTCGGTCCCCAAAGAGACTGCAGCTCCATCTCCAGGTCAGGGGGGGAGAAAAGGAGTAAGTTAAAATGGAAGTGACAGTCTGCAAACATCCCAGCCTGCAGCTGCGCATACTTCACCCACCCACACGCTGACCGGGGGCCCTCCCATTCATGACCCCCCCATGCCTGGCACACGCACCCGCCG
>NC_024324.1:2937944-2991430 GCF_000523025.1 Cynoglossus semilaevis
AAAGTTGAATTTTATTAGCATATTCAAAAAAACAAAAAAAAATCAAAACTAAAATAAAAAATCTGTCTGTGTTCAGTAAAGTTCTGTCTTTTCATTGTTTGACTGAATTTTGTCAGTGATGCAGCGACAAATTCATGAGCTGCGTTGAGTTAACTGGGTTCAGCTTCTTCCTGACGCCGCCGTATGTTGGGTTTTTTTTTTCACTTCAAAAGTCTGAAAATCAAACTAATCCTGCGTCGGGGGAGCGAGGTGAGACGCCGTTAACAGACTGCCTCAAACCTCCTGGAAACTCTCTTAAAAAGTGAGCGTTTTGCTATCACAATCCACGATTACACGCCACCGCGGCGGGCGCGACCCTCGCCGCTTGTGGCTTTTGTGGACGGGGTGTCAGCGTTTAGTCCCATTTCTCCGCGCCTCGGTCCCCAAAGAGACTGCAGCTCCATCTCCAGGTCAGGGGGGGAGAAAAGGAGTAAGTTAAAATGGAAGTGACAGTCTGCAAACATCCCAGCCTGCAGCTGCGCATACTTCACCCACCCACACGCTGACCGGGGGCCCTCCCATTCATGACCCCCCCATGCCTGGCACACGCACCTGCCGCTCCCAGCCGCGCTCTCACCCACGGCCGGATAATCTATGGGCGGATCGCAGCCTGGGCTGCTGTCAATGCACCCTTGAGAAAACCCCTTATGCGTGAAAAAGCCCCCTTTCACGGGCCCTTTGTGCACCACTGTTTTATGGGACAGCATTGGGGCATTATGAGGTGTGGGGGGGTTTTCATGGGACTCCATAGAAGGCTCTAATCCTTTCAATAAGAAAGTTTTAACCTGCTGTTTTCATATTTATTAGCTGGTTATAGCAGACGAGGCAGCTGAAACACACACACACACACACACACACATAAGGGCCCCGTCCTGGAATCACACACTGACGACTGCCTCTTTAGAACGGAGCTGATTGCTTTAACTGAATTAGTCCCACAGAGTCAAGTGGCTGAGTGACCCCAGGGGTCACACGGGGCTCAAACGCTGGTTCTCTTTTCACTTGTGGCGTCCACAGGTTGCGTCAACACGTCATCGTTTGTTTCAGCCTGTCCACGGGAAACGTTAAATTAATGTGGTCTTAAAAATCAAACCCAGTCAAATTTGGACAATTTAGAGAAAGAAAAGGTCAAAGGTCAGATTCATTTAATTTTCCAATTATGTTGTTAATGAGACATTAAAATTTAATTTGATGAGAAATGCAATTAAACCTGACATTTTCCCTCATTTTTACTTTTTTTTTTTTTTTTTTTACAACAATGGTTTTTAAAAAGTGGTTACCAAACTGGAGATCGTGGCCCCTCCACTGGAACGTTGTGTGGCCCAGGCTTTTCACTTTAATTTAATTTCATTTATTTTTATCTATCTATCTATCTATCTATCTGTCCTACATCTATGTGTGGCTGGTGTTGTTTCTCCTCTGACGACAGGTCTTTCTCTTCAGTTCATCATACTCAGGCCCGGGGCAGCAGCAGCAGCAGCAGCAGCAGCAGCAGCAGCCTCCCATCATCCTCTTCCTCACCCCATCTTCCCCTCCCTTATCCTCCCTCTCTCCCTTCCCACCATCACCACCCCTCTCCCCCCGCTCCCCCCCCTCTCTGTCAAAGCTGATTGTTTCCACGCCAGCAGAGTGCTGCGGGCGAGCACACTGTCACACTACATCAAGCCGAGGCAGAGAAGGGGATGATAGGGCATATATATGTATTTCACTCTTTAAAAAATACTTTGAAAAAAATGAAAAATAAAAGAGCTAAAGCCGCAGTACAACAGGGATCCCCGGTTTTTGTTTCTCCACATGTCAAGGGCATGTGAATGTGAAACCGGGGGTCCAGATTTTTCCTGAGGAACCCTAATTTGAAAGGACTGTTTGTGAGAATAGTGTCAGCAGGGGAAGTCAAACGGCAGTGGAGAAATAAATCTTCTCAGGGAGAGGTGGAGAAAATGACACCAGTTCATACAGAAATAAATTCCAACTCCACACAGGCATTTATACTTGTTGAACGTGTTGAAAAAATAAAGAGCGAAAGTTAGCAAGAAGATAGTTAGCGATGTGGTTAGCTTAAAGTTAGCCATGGGGTTGGAAACATTAGAAAAAGCTTATTAGAAATTAGAAGTAAGCTAAAAAAAAAAAAGAAAAAAGAAAACACATTGGATTCTGGAAAAAATGACAGAAGTTATAATATAATATTATTTTTAATATTATATTTAAATGCAACAAAATAGTTCTACGTAACATGGTAAACCAACCAAATGCTACGGCTGTTTGTAAATCGTTTTGACCTTTGACCCTGTCGGTGCTGTGTCAGTGTCATTAGTCCGTGTCTGTGAGCAGTTTGAACACGGTGAATCCTCCTCCTTAAACATTTTACAACACGTTGTGTTGAAGTGAATTATTTCGCCTGGATATTTGACTTGTTTGTTCTTGACTCCCGTGTCGTCGTTATTGAACATGCGGTGACAAACTGTTCCCTGTGGAAACCGTTCTTGATTCTAGGCTCCTTCAAACCCCCCCACTCTCCGACCCTCCACCTTTTTTTCACTTGGATGCCCTCTGGCGTCCGTACCTGGAACCTAGCACAGGAGATCGAGTGGTCTGTGATGGAGTGTCTCCCTCTAGAGGACACACTTGACTAAGGCGAACTTCAGAGCGGCGAGTGTTTCGGACTTGAATTGTGTATTTTACCAGAGAACTGTCAAAAATTAAAAAAGATATATTTGTATTTTAAAAATGACCATCAAATAAAATGAATTACGAACTTCAGAGCGGCGAGTGTTTCGGATTTGAATTGTGTATTTTACCAAAGAACTGTATAAAGAATTATTAATTAATATCAAATAAAATCAATTAAATTATTGGATGTAAGCAAAATTATTATTGACCTATTATTAATTATTATTAATGTTTATTTATTATTTTTCTGTTTGATAAATAATGATATCTAATGTTGTCTCATAATTCTAACCTTTTTTTAAAAGCTAATATTTAGCTGTGTTTAGGAAACCTTTCCAATTTCCTGATTGGTTCTTTACAATAAGTCTTAACTCATTCCTTTATCATTAGCTGCTGATTATTTGGATTATTTTTCTTGTTTAAAAACTAATGCTAACTTCCAGTCCAAATGTTAAATATGCTTGGACAAACTCATATTAATATTTGATTATTTTTAGTTAATATAATAATATATATTTATTTAAAAGCCAACACAGGGCAAATAAATTATATTCTGAAATTCAAACTAAGAACTAAAAAAATCTGCCACTTTATCCTGACCTGAAGCTGGATGTAAAAAGTGACTTCTGTTGTTCTGGTGCAGCTTTGATGCACAATTATCTCCATGTTTCACGCATGTTCCACGTTGGACACGTCCCCGGCGCCTGCAGCCTTCCTGACGTCACGCCTCTCGTCCTTACAAAAACACAATCAAAGCCACTATTGTTCCTGTTTGGTGTCTTGGTTTTTAAAGGTGTTGTTGTTGTTGTTGTTTACACGCCGTCATCCCTGAGCAAACTTGTCATCCACTCAGTTTTTGACGCACCTCCAATCAAAGAACGAGGCATCGATATGTAAATGGCCTCAGACTCTTACTGCCACGTCTGCGTCCAACACAGCAGATAAGCCTTTTCAACTCCTGGGTAGGAGGACGGAGGATTATCCTAAACCTGCCCCAGGGTTTGGAACCACCAACCATGAACCAGCCTTGGACTCTGAGAGCCCCAGGGTGCACTCTCTTCTCCAGGGTCCCCGGGGGCCTTCAGCTCATGGATTGGTGATTAGAGGGTGGCAGACCCCCTGGTATCTCTGCAAACACACACACACACACACACTCACACACACACAGTCATATGGAGGAAGGTGAGAGCGCCCGCGGCTGCTTCATCAGCAGCTACGTCCATGAAGAAACACACACACACACACACACACACTTCACACTGGTCTCAGTGCCTTGTGATGAGCAGATACAGAGCAACTTTGTTCCCCTGACAAAGAGGCGATTGTCAGCTGTGAGGTCGTTCACCTCAGGGCGTCAGTGCAGGCGGAACAGAAGGATTTTATTTATAAAAATAAAAAAATAACCTGCTGCTACTGGAGGTCAACAGAACTGACCTGCTGGTTAAAGACTAACTCAGAGGTTCAAATTCACTGGAACTGAGGCCGTTCTGTTCAGTGACAGTCTAAGGCCACCAGGGGCAGAAAATAGAGACAGGATCCTCTAAAAAAAATAAAAATCTTATAAAGGAGGAATTTTTGAATTTTTTCTGCCTGAATTCAAAATGTTCAGCTCAGAGTTTGTAAACTGTGGTCAGACTAAGATAAAGACCTAGCCAAACATTGGTTAAGACGTAGCTAAATTAGCCTTAAATATAGCAAGATATCTTGTTATTTAGTACATTTAAAAACCTAGCCATAAAGTTGTATTTTTTTGGCATGCAATGTGCAAACATTTGACTTTTTGACTTTAAGTGCAAGAAAAAAAAACTACTAAAAACCATCCAGTTCCTCAGTGAAGGTCAACCAGACACATCAGTGAGAGAAAAGACGACTTTATTTATTCTCTTTGTCATTATAACTATGTACAGCATCTATAAATCTTTTATGAAGGTGACGTTCTCTTCATCTTCACTGACACACAGACGACAACACAGCCATGACAGCATGACCACAGCACCACAGCACAGCTGCTGTGGCCCACATTATGTGTACGACAGTCGGGATGTGGGACATAAGATGTGGGACTTGTAATATACTCCACAGTGTATGTAGGCTAACTCAAATAAGGGGCGTGGTCCATTTCTGGGCCGAGCAAATGTTGCTTTGTGGACAACATCACAGTCGACACTGATTGTGTTTGTGTGGAACACAATCAGCAAAAACAAAGGTTTCTGTGTCGGACATTCTGGAGCACGAGGGAAAACTGTTCACCAAAGAGGATGATGGGAAACAACTCCACTTCCTGTTTGTGCTCTCACCGGTTTCCGTCTGTTTTACGACTGCCCGACAGCAGTCGGCGGAGGAGTGTTGGCCACGACGGCGGTGGCGCCGCCCATCCGCAGCAGCTCCTTCCTGTGAGTCAGGATGACGTCGAAGCTGGACTGCAGGCGGTTCTGCTGCTCCTGGACTCGGCTCTGAAGCGTACGGACCCAGCGGATCAGCGCCAGGCGGCGGTACATGGTCAGCTGCACCTGGTGCTTCTCCATCTCCTGGGCTTTGAAGTGCTCGCGGTCTCTCAGAGTCCAGACGGCGTCCATCATCTCTGGCAGCTCGCCGTCTGTGTCCGAGGAATCGTCGTCATCTTCGCGGGTTTTCATTTCCTCCTCCATGAAGTTCTCCATGTAGCTCCCGCTCAGGGACTTTCGGCTGAAGCTGTGGTGACGTGAAGGTGTCTCTCTGTTCACACCGGAGTGATGGTTGGATCTGGTCTCTCCCACACCCAGGCGGCTCCAGTCACCCTGTGCTGCCCCCTCTGTGTGAAGAGAGGATCCGCTGCTGCCACCTTCTGACCCGGAGTCTGAGCCGCTGTCTCCCCACTCGTTCTCGTCCTCACGGTCCAGGACCCTGTCTTGGTCTTCCTCTCGTCCTCTGAATCCAAAGCTTCCTCTCTTCATCTGCAGCTTCATCTCCTGCTGCTTCATTTGATTCTGCCTCTTCAGCATCCCCACCTCCTCCTCCTCCATCCTCCGTTCCTCCGCTCCGTCAGGAGGAACTCGTCCGTACCCGTCCTCGCCGCTCTCAATCTCCGGCAGCGGCTCCAGTGGGCTCCAGCAGGACATCTTCTGTCTCTGTGCGTTGTGATGCCCAGAGGACGGGGGGACGTTATGGGGGTCACGGCCCAATAGACCCAGGCTACGAGGTCGCACCGGGTTCTGGTTCTCGTCTCCGCCTCCGTTCCCTGTGAAGTCGTCTTTCCAAGGCAGGAAGTTGAAGTTGCCATCTTTCTCGCACTTCCTGTTTCGAAGCGAGGAGGACGGTTTGCTGTTGGCCCCTCCGTGACCTCTGTAGTTCAAAGGTTGGTCCTGATGTTGAAGCATCGCTGAGCGGGACTGTGACTCACTGAAACCACAGGGACAGAGATCTTAGGGTTTACATCACCATGGCAACAAGATCGTTAATATTCAATAAACATCTGCAACACAAAGTTCAGGAAATAAACAGTAACAGATGAGCTAAAAGATCGCCAGGAAATCTCCCAGACTTTCATTTAAATATTTTGCACTGGAAGAAATGGGAAAAACAACAAACGACCTGCGGACACCGCCGGGCCGCGGACCCACTGTTGAAAACCTTTAATTCAGAGCAATATATTTTCAACACATTGTTGCTCTTTGTTTTGAGTCTCTCCTACTGGTGTTCTCTCTCTCTCTCTCTCTCTCTCTCACACACACACACACACACCCGTGTCCAGTCTGTAACTACAGGCTGGACTCCGGTCCAATCAGCATCAATCATTAACGTTTCTCCTCAGAATGAAAATCTCTCTAATCCTGACTCCAGGCTGCTGTCAATCAAAGCCCAGCTCCGCCACTACCCGTCATCCTCTCCTGCCCGGTGCGCGTCCATGCGGTGCTGAAGGACAGCGACGTTGTCTGGAGCGCGCACGCAGCGAGGACACGTCCATGCAAAGACATAGATGTTGAATCATCAACACGGCAAAACAGCCCCCCAAAAAAAACGTGATCAGGCCGAATGAAGTCATTGTGATGAGAATAATAAAATATTATACCCAAACAGTGCTGGTGTTGAGCGGATGTTTCTGATTTTTAGTGAAAAACGCAGGTTTTCGCGTCGGAGAGCGTGAAAAACGCGTCTGATGGCGCAGGACGCCCGCTGCATGTTTTCACTGCCGCTAATCTGGAGTCAAGATTTACAGTAAACTCGACATCTGTCTCCTGGAATGATCGTAAAAGATAAAGATAGATGAAGAGAGAAGGGACAGAAGGTGACTCTCAGCTCCGTCCTCACCCCATCTCCGTGCTGCCTCCTGTCTACGGCTCCTCGGTGAAGAAGAGTCCGCTGCCTCTGCCCTTCATCTTCTCTGTTCGTCTTACATAAGAGCAGCACGGAGGACAAACACATCTGAATATATTTGCATGAACTTTTTTTTTCTTACCTTTTCCAGTGGCTTTACTAATTCAGCGGCTGTAGATTCAGATTTCTCCTCCTCCTCCTCCCGGTCCTCCTACAGTATGCTGTATGTTTATCTTCCTCTTCTCCTCCTCCTCCTCCTCCTCTTCCTCCCCCTCCTCCCTGCATCAGCTCACTGTGAAGTTATGGAGGGGGAAAAACAACGACAACCAGCCTGACTGATGCTTCCTGACCAGGGCTGGTCCTGGAGGAAGAGGGAGAAACTGTGGAGCAGGAAGAGAAACAATAAGGAGTTCGAACAAAACAATGACGTCATACAATGACTCCTTCAAGTTCGCATAGATAAAGCAAATATTTAAAAAAAAGTGAACAAATGCAAAGAAGTAAAAGTTGGGCAAAAGTATAACAACATAACACAAACATAAACATAACATTTCTCCACTCCAACGTTAAACTGAAATCACCTGAAAAAACAAACAAACAAACAAACAAACAGTTCAACTGTAGCCAGAGAAAATTACTTAAAGATAGCTTAGAAGAAGCTAAAGGTTAGCCAACCTCTGAGCTCTGACTCTGACACTAGTTCCTTCTCTTCTTACTTATCACAAAATCACATGTTAGCAAACCTTTACTTTTACATTAAGCTTGAAATATGACAATGACATGTTGACTATACAGTACATATATAAATATATAAATATATAAATATATAAATATATAAATATATATATAAATATATAAAGGCAGCGGCCGTCCACAGAATGTTTGTACAGAAATGTCCTGACACCAGCAGCCACATGATGTCACGCTGTAAACAACATCACACGGCATGGCTGTGACCGCCCCCCCACCCTCCTCCAGTCAGCCCTATTCTAGTACATCAGCCCCAGGCGACTCCTCTTTTTTCTCCTCTTTTTCTCCTCTGTCGTTCACTCTTAGCCTAAACATATAAAAAATGGATCAAAAACGGTCGACGGCCTGGAGGCCTGGTCACACACACAGTCATCTCTGCCTTCTTCTCCTTCTTCTTCTCCTTCTTCTTCTCCTTCTTCTTCTCCTTCTTCTTCTTGTTCTCCTTCTTTCTTATTCCTTAAAGAAGGAGGGGAAAAAGTCCCGAGTTCCAAAAGTCAGATCAGTCCAGGTCAGCTGTGAGGAGCAGCTGGGACAACAGTCAAGTCCACAGGAATCAGAGACGAGCTGCACGTCTTCTCCAAACATTGAATGAAGAATTCTAGATTCTTCTCAAGAAATTCTTCTAATTTGTTTAGTAAATTTTAGTTCAAGTCCGAGTTACTAAAAACAAGTTCCATTTGAGTCCAAGTCAAAGGAGAAAGGTTGAACTAAAGTCTAAGGTCAAGATCAAGTCCTTACTTCAGTCCAGGTCTGAAACAACACCTGACCCAGGGGAAAGGCAGGAGGTTCATGTGTTAGAACCAACAACCTTCTTCTCTAATTAATTTCCAGTGTAAAACTGTGAGAAGGTCACATGACCTGACCTCCGTCCTCGGCCTGTAAACACCTGGAGGACACTGGTCTGCTCTGGTTCAGATTACACAGTGATGTGTAGAACCTGAGGCTGGACTGTAGTGTGGGGGGGGGGGCAGGAGGGGGGTGTCTGCTCTCATCTCTGTCTGGAATTACAGAGTATCATTAATCTGCTGGATTAGAGCTGCAGATTATCACATCCTCCCTGAGGTGAGCTGGAGGTACTGCACTACAGGAGCGTGACTTCGGAAGGGGGTGGGGGGGGGCCCGGGGGCCCGCTGGCCAACCCAGGGCCGCTGTCACACACAGTCAGAGAGCGGTGCCGGAGCAGACGAGGAGATGAAGTGAGAGAAGTGGGTCACAGCCCCCGTGGGCTGCGTTCCATTCAGACAAGCTCTTGTTATTCACAAGGTGAGTCACGCTGCTGTTTTCAACTGTGTTCTGTGTCAGAGAGGGGGCGCCAGAGAGGGGGCACTGGAGTCAACGCTAGCCTGCAGCACCTGTGTAACAACTCTTCCCCTCCTTTCCTTCTTCCTTTTGATCGTTCTCTCCTTTTTTCATTTGTCGTTCTTCTTTCCTTCCTTTTTAATCCTCCACTCCTCGTTTTTCCTTTTCGCATCTTTTCTTTGCTTTCTTGATACCATTCCTCCCTTTCTTCTCCTTCTATCCTTTCTTCCTTCTCCCTTACCATCATTCCTTCAATCCTTCCTTTGTTCCTTCATTCCTCTAGTCTTCCCTTACTTCCTTATTTCCAAGATTCCTTCCTTCCTTTCCTTCTTTCCTTTTTCCTCTTTTCTTTGGTTCCCAACTTCTTTTATCCTCCCTTTCCTTCTTTCCTTCCTTCTTTCCTTCCGTCCTTCGATCATCTTTGTGCTGACATGACACAGTTTCTCTTGTTTTGTTTTATTTTGGTGACCACCGTAGTAGTCTCCTCCACCACTTCTCTCCTCCCCTCTCTCCCTCTCTCCCCCCTTTTCTCTCTGGGGCTCCTGGAACTTTTTTTTCAGATTTTGTTTCCTGCAGGTTCCAGGCCATAATTGCAGTTTAGAGACTAATGATTTGGCACGAAGCTAATAATAGTCCAGCATTAAAGGGAATCTTCTGTTTCTTCTTCTTCTTCTAACGACTCCTTCCTTGTCTCTCCATCTCATTAGTGGTCGTGGTGATTAAGAGGAGGTCCCGGGGTTATGAGTGGTCGCAGGAGGCCCCATTATACATCATTAGGGGCCAACTGGAGTAGAGTCCATGCTGGGGGACGGAGGGGGAGGAGAGGGGGGGGGGGGGACTAACTGTTACACCTGCAGGCAGACAGGACTCATCCTGGAGTGGTTTCTGCTGCGTTTGCACTTTTACCTTAAACTTGATCTTCAGAAGAAGAAAAAAAAGAAATCCGTCCTGATTTCAAACGTCCACATCGATTAAAGGACGAGTTAAATGTTGTGCAACTGCATCTGTCATTACGTTTGTTCAGTCATTACGGTGTAATTAAGTGGGATGAAGATGGGATTTCACGTCCCAGGGCTGCGTTTCCAGGGTCAAGACGACGAGCGATCAGCGCTAATTACAATTTGATGGCAGATTGGAGCCTCGTTCTGTACTTCTGTCCTTTTATGGTGTGAAAGTGTTTCCTTATCACCTCGTCCGGACGGAGATTAGGAAGGCGAGAATTTTTTGGGTGTTTGTTTGACTCCTGGTCACTGCAGCCTCTGAGGTCGAGCTAACGGTGACATAACTCTGTTAGGTAACTGAGCTCAATCAGTTGATTTAACTGTACCGTACTGTACTGTACTGTACCGTACTAATGCTCCATCAACACACACAACAACCAGGTCCAGATGGATTTTCCTCTGTGTCACAGTGGAACCCTCTGGTTCTCCACAGCCTGTTTCATCTGCAGCTCTGGGATTAAAGATCAGGTCAGATTATCTAACCATCTAACTATATCTGATCAACTATTACTCAGCCTTTGGCTAACCTTTAGCTGTTAGCTAACTCCAAGTCGTTTCACTTCAGAAGTGGTGAAACATTCACCAAGTATTGACATAACTCCAAGTCGTTTCACTTCAGAAGTATTGACGAAAATGTTTTGTCAATTTATCACAGCTTTAAAGGTTTTATAGTAAAGATCACATTTGTCACAAATACAATATTAAAAAAAAAAAACTAATTCCGGCACAGAGGAAACAAGACTCCAGACAGAATCAAACAACAGAAATGTGTCAAACTGATGTTATAAAATACACTTTTATTTACACTGTAAAACAGACATTTATTATCCTCACGCAAAACATGTTAAAAACTAAATTAATTCCATCCTATTTACATAATTAAAAACACGTTAATGGACAAACAAACGGCAGTTCTGAGGAGGAGGTCCAGTCATGGTTCTATCACATGTTCTGGGTGAATGACAGGAAGTGGGTCCAGGAGTCAAACCTCAGTGGTCCAGGAAGCTGAAGATGCTTCTCTGAGGACCACTGTTCTGAGCCACGGGTTTGTTCTCCCTGCAGATTCTCTTGGCTGCAGGGTTCACGGCTCCAACCTGACTCCTCTTCTTCATCGTCTGTGGACCAGAGAAAAAAAAAACTTTATCTAAACACTTCAATTATTTACTATTATTATTAAGTAAAAACAGTTTCATTACAGCTAAAGGTAATATGACAGAGACGGGAGGTTTAGAACACGAAAACAGAATATGGGCTTTGGCGCCATCCAGTGTTCTTTTTAGGAAACTACAGGTCCGAAAAAGACTCATTTTCACGTGACTATACAGACTATACTGTAGGTTAAAGAAAGTCACGTGTAGCAAACACACAAATATAAAGTCACGTGTTTTAACAAGACACGTTTTTAGCTACTTCTGAGCTAACGTCGAGCTAATATTTTGGCTTACTTTGCAGCCCAACGTTGACATTCGACAGTCTAACCTTTAATTCTAGCAGTTGTTGTTTTTTTTAACTTTATGTTTACTTGTTTACTTTCTTGGTGCGGGTGTTCCCTGTGCGACCTTATGTCCAGACAGTCCTCCGTTCTCACCTGGTTCTGTGGAGCGTCCGAGGTCTTGCCGTCCTTCTCAGGAGAAAGTGTCTGGAACAGAAATCCACGAGTGTTCCTTGGAGCCATAGGGTTGCCCTCTGAGATGTTGGCCAGTTTCTGGAGGACAGACCGAGGCTGACTGAGCAGTGAACCTCTCTTCACCTGAAACAGAAAAACATTGATGGTCATATTCATTTTTCCAGGTCAAATTTAAGGTGCACTTTGAAAGAAATCTTTGTTTTTAATCCAATGAAGTTGAAGCAGCTTCTGTCACTGCCGTATTAACTCTGTGGTTGAAGCAGCTTCTGTCACTGCCGTATGAACTCACTATTCTCACTATTAAAGCATATCACTTTCAATCATTCACCTCTGGCCCCGTGGCCACAAAGATGTTCACATTTAGCTCAAACTAACACGTGGGGCGTGGGCCACAGGGCAGCACATCATCCTGTTTTCCACACACTCATCAGTCATAGATTCATCTCTGTGTTACACACTGAAGACAAACAGAAGATGCTTTTTTTCACAGAAACACAACACGTTTTATCTCGATTAAAGAACAACCGTCAGGAGAGAAACCACAGAGTCACATGACCTCGGCCTGAAGGTACGAGGGTTACATAAGAACCGTTTTCTCACTGTGAAATCTTCAGCTGCCTCAGATATTAAATTTATGTCATGTGTGATGATGGTAACAAACCTGTGAAGGCTGCGATGTTCTCAGGAACGGATTAAGAGTTGATGATGTCATTGTCGCTGGCGTCGTCCTCTTCTCTGGCTGTGATGTCACCGCAGAGTCTGAACATTGAAATTGATGTACTTTTTGTGAAATGAATGGAGGGAAAATGTGGCTAAATATAAGTCAAATAAATGTCATATTAATTATTATTAGAAACTACTAATAAAATGGCCACTAGTTTGAAAAATATTTTTGAAATAATTCCAAATCTCTGCCGTAGAAAACTAGGGCAGTGCCTGAGCGCCACATAGTGGTGACAGCAGGTGCACTTAAAGCATGAGCGTGGCTCAACAGAGGGAGTGCTGACCTTTCTTCTGCAGAGTCTTGGCCGTCAGCTTCTTGGCCAGCTTCATGAAGTGACTGTCCTCCTCACCCATCTTCTCCTCATCTTCGTCCACGTCCTCACCCTTCTTGGCCTTCTGTTCAGACTGACGGAAACACGACGTTCAAAATCATATCGTTGGAGTTAAAAATCATAATATAGTAGTATGTCAATATGCAGGAGTCCCAACAGCGCCACCTACTTGTTCTCTGAGCCACTGCTCCCTCTCCAGTCTCTCTCGTCTCCTCTGGATCTCCACAGGGTCCATGACGTTGTCTTCATCCTCCTCCTCTTCTTCCCCCTCTCCTCCCGTTCTGTCCACGTCGAAAGCGTCATCTGGAGAAAAGAATTCAAATCGAAACTTATTTCCAGGTTTTTGGTCATAAAAAAGAATTCAAATCGAAACTTATTTCCACGTTTTTGGTCATAAAACCAAATCCAAACTGACGGCTGCTGAAAACTGACCAATGTTTTTCCAGCGGAACCTTCGAGCTCGACCCGGTCCGTCAGAGTGCAGGTCACCGTCGGCCAGGTATCTCTCCTGGTAGAGTCTGAGCCGACGCTTGTCGTCATCAAGAATCTGCTTCCTGTGAACAAGGTGTAAGTTTTTAAACAAAACAAAACCTGACAGAAACATTTCTTTACTTTTTTCTTCATGATTTTTATTTCCTCTGCCGACACTCACATGTGGATCTTGTTGACCTGATCCTGGAGCTCCTCATCAGAGGGAAGCTCCTCCAGGAGCTCGTCCTCCTCATACTCACTCCCTCCATCATCGTCCTCGTCCTCGCTGCCCAGGTCGCTGCCCGACAGCTCGGCCTCCGACTCCAGGTAGTCGACCAGACGCCTGACAACGACACCAGGAGAAATTAGCATCGATACTTTTATTTATTTTCTAATTTCTATTTTGAAATTTCAACTTATTTCACTTACATTTTCTTCTTCTTCTTTTTCTTGGCGTGCTTTGGAGCAAACACCCCCTGCATCTCCTCATCTTCCACATCATCGTACCCTTCCTCACCACCATCCTCTTCTCCATCTTTATTCTCCTCATCTTCATCCTCCTCCTCCTGTATAAACCACACATTGTGTCATTTTCACTCCATTCTCAACTCTGATTGTACAAACCATAAAAACAACATCACTGTGAGGTTTGTTTCCAGTCGATCTGATTGTACAAACCATAAAAACAACATCAGACTGTGTTTCCAGTCGATCCTTTTACCTGTTCACTCTCAACATCTGACAGGAGCCGGAATTCACAGTCTTCCTCCTCTTCCTCCTCCTCTTCTGCCTCCTTTTTACTACAGAGAGAGAAACCACAGATAGATGTTGTCAGTCTGTATAATGTTTTTTTATTGTATTACTTTATTAAAATGGACAGAAAAATTAGTAAAAAAAAACTATATTTAAATTTATATATATACACAACATATATATATAAATATACATGTTGGAATATACAAATACACATATATAGTTGTTAATTACCTGTCTTTGACTGGTGAAGCTGAGTGAGCAGAACCTGAAATTAGCAACAAAAGATTGTGTTTTAAAAAATAACAAATAAACAAACACCTAATTACAGAAGGTTGGACCATTTTCAAGACTTTCACCTGAACTGGGGAACTTCCCGGAGCACAGCCCCAGCAGCTGATCCACGTCACTCTCAGATTCCTTATCCTGGTCTTCTTCTTCTTCTTCCTTCCTCTCGTGACTTTCCGTCTTCTCCTCTCCAGCCTGCGTTTGCGGAAAAGCTCCAGAACACAGTCCGAGCATCTCGTCCTCTTGCGTCGACCCGAGGACTCTGTCCTGGCTGGAGCCGTTGTCCTCTGAGCTAAAAACACCAGAACACAAACCCAGCAGCTCCCCCATGTTAGCGTCCATGGCGTTTTCGTCCAAACTGTCCAAGATCAGCTGTCGTTTGTGGGAGGGGGGAGCACCACGACGAGGCCCCACGTTGAGGAAGCCGTCGGCGTCCAGTAACTGGGAATGGGCGTCGTCCTCCAAGGAGAAGCGACCCTGGGAGTCTCCTCCTGGGACCAAGGCTGCAGCACCCAGGGGACCCGAGTCAGCACTAGGGGATGAAGGGGCGTAAAGATCCTGGGAATCTTCCACAGGGAGGCAGAGGAAGGGGTTCGAGAGAGTTCCAGAACTCTGAAGGAAAAAACAAAAAAAAAAGAGTTTTGGTGAAAAGGTGGAACGTGACTTTAGGATGAATTATCACCACCCCGGGTAAATAATTAATTGCCTTTGACCCCCATGGGGCCCTGGACCCCACTTTGGGAAACAAGGTTTTTCTTACCTTGGAGGCCGAGCTGAGGAAACTCGGCCTGAAGAGGCAGGGAGACGGTGAGCGGAAAATGGAGGAGTTGGGGACTCCTCTTCCTGTGGAGCGTTGATGACTGACCGGCTGGTAGCAGGTGATCATGGAGCCTGCCAGCTCAAAGCTGCTGTTGTGGCTGTTGTCCTTCACCAGGGACAGAGAGTCGTCCTCATCTGGAGACGGAGAGAGTGTCCATGAATCAGCTGTCACCTCATACCTCACCGCAGTCACTTCATCATTAAATTACATCACAAAAGTCACTCACCCATCTTATGACTGCTGCCCTGCCCAGAAGGTCCAGATCTCCTGATTCCATCACTGTATTGGATTAAAAAAATGTTTTTATGAAGTTTTAAGGTGTAGAAATATGACAAGGACGTAGCAGGAAACCTACCCAGTACGAGAGTTTCCTGGGAACAGCATGAGGGTCCCATCAGTGTTGACCAGATCAGGGGTTGAAGGTGAAGGTCTGGCCAGCGTGACAGGTGACGCACTCCTGTTGCTGTGAGACACACTTCCTTCTTCCTCTTCCTCCATTCTGTCATCACCTCCCAGCAGATCGTCCACACCCTGGGAAATTAAGAGATTTTTTTTTAAGTTGGATTTGACATCGTGGTGATGTTTGAGAGCAGAAACAGGAAAGAAAAGGAGATTCTTTTGTACCTCTTCTGCTTCTGACTCGTCTGTCAGATCTTCCACCTCCTCTTCTTCCTCGCCACATTCCTCATTGTCCAGGCGATTCAGCTCGGCCTTTCGTGCCCTCTCCTCTTTCCTGTGCTGAGCCATGGCGAGCTGCAGACGCTGCTTCAGCGACAGCAGCCTCTCTCCTGCACAGAACAGACCAGAAATGGTCAAATTAGGAAAGTCTTGTAAACCTGCTCTGTGTGGTACAGTCGTTCATACTACACTACTCATTTCTGGAGCACACTTCACTACTGAATTGGTAAGACAGTCATATCCACGTCTACTGCATCGCACACATTTGTTTACCAGGTTTGGTGGGAGCCGACTTCTCTGCTTCTCCCTTCACGGTGACGGTGACCGACTCCTTGTGCAGCTCCTCCTGGCCCGACGCTGTGCTGTCTTTACGGATGATTTCCAACTGCATGGTGCGCTCCCCTTTGGCCTTGACAGGAGCCTGGATGTGGCGGAGGTAACGCTCCCTCAGAGCCACCAGGCCTGGTCGAAAGGAGAGAGAAAAGACGTTTTTATTCTACTGCAGTAATCATCAACTGGGGATTAATTTTATTTGAGTGTCAGTCCTGTAAATTTTGACCCTCCAACAAATATATGTTAACAACTGTTCTACTTGAAACTGTTTTGGAAAAGAAGATTCACCAGGGTTGGGTTGAGGAGGCTCCAGCTGAATAAAGGCTCCATCATCTGGACACAGTTTGGCAACAGGTGGAGGAACCAGCCCGAGCTCCTTCAGTCGGGTCAGTCTGTCCTTCTTCAGCTTGGCGTGTTGCTGCTGTAAATGACCAGTTTCAGTCGACTCTGTGTTCCCACATTTAGCAGGTGGAGCCCCGGGGTCAGGGTGCAGCAGCAGAGGTCTGGAGTCAGGTATCACTGCAGCCTGGGTTTCATCTGACAGGGCAGCGGGGGCTTGAAGCCCAGAGTCCATGACATTTCTGACAACCTCGTCTGCCGTGAGCGACTCCTGCAGACTCTCTGAGAGGCAGAGCATTGGCCCAGAATCCTGGTTGTCGTCTAAACTCAAGCTCTCCTCGTTGACCCGGCTGAGACTCTCCTGCTGAGGAGAGGAGGTGGCAGCAGGACAGGCCAGAGGCTGGATCTGAGTGGAGGACAGACCCAAAGGAGGTTCCTCCTCTGAGCACGGCTGCTGGGGTTCAACGGATGGGGTCACAGGAGGAGGAGGTGCTGCAGGGGCTGAGGGGGTCTCCAACATCATGGCTGAATATTTTGTTGATCTGAAAAACATAATTAACTTTTATATTTATTTGTTATCTAGAGTTTCTATCAGTATATATATATTTTTGGTTATGGCTTTTAATAAATTCCTACTAATGTAGTCATACTGTAGTTGTCTTCTGATTTTTGACACTGTGACATTTTCCTTACTTTAGTAAAGACATGGCCGGACCCTCAGGTCTGGTTCTCTTCCTAAAAAACTGGTCGATGGTCTTGGGTTCAGGGATGTGGTAAGGAAGGCCGAGAGTCGACTCTGGAAAAACATGTAAGTGATGAAACTCAGCAACAAGCAGTGATTAATTTGAGATTTTTTACGCTGCGACGATGACCAGGAGACGATGTTTGAACTGACCTCTGACCAGCCGCTGAGAGTCACTGTGGAGTAGTTTCATCGCCTCCCTGCTGGCGCGGGCAGCTTTCCTCTCCTGAGAACAGAGAATTTGTTTAATCACAATTTTGTTTTTCAACGATATTCTTAGTCCTGAAAAAACAGCATAAAAGGAGAGCATACAGCACGCTGAGGTTTCTCTGGTGCCTCTTCATCCTCCTCTTCTTCCTCTCTGTCCTCTTCATCCGGAAAAGTTTTCTGCAAGAACATTTAATAATGAGCAGTGGAAAGCTTTTGGAGCATCTGTGAACTGTAAAAAAAGTGTTGGAGTTCATAAAAAAAGACCTCTACATTTTCTTTAAATGGAAATGAAAATTACTCTATTTTTTTCTTCTTCAATGCCAGAGAGCCACTGCTGTGGTAATGGTGTTAATATTTGGTCCTGGCTTCAAACCTCAGGGAGCACAAATGTGTTTTGCACAGGAAGTCTAAAAATGAAAACTAAATCTAATTAATCTGCACCTTTTGTTTCTTCATTTTGTTTTTGACTGCTGCTCTGATGGCGTCCAGAGACTCCTCTTCTTCATCCTCATCGCCAAGACCAGTGTCAAACAGGTCTGTGTCGCCCAGTGGACACCCACTGTCATTCAGAGGCCGCGGAGGAGCTGCATCCTGAGGGAAAAGTGTTCAAAATTATAATCTAATAAACATTTGTCTGTTAAAATACAAACCATTTAGAAAAAATAGATGAGAATTCATCCAGCCTACAATGTCCTACATAAATAAGAACTCAAAGTAAAGTAAAAAACCAAGGGAAAAGACTCCAAGTTAACCATACCTCACTCCTTTCTGAGAACCTGTCCTTCTTTTTCAGTTTGTCCACGGCTTTGCTTCGTTTCTCCTTCTTCTCCCGGTGTCTCTGGCTCTTCTCTCTCTTTTGCTTCTTTGACTTCCCTTCTTCGTTCGTCTCCTTCTTCTTCTTCCCTTTCTTCTTATCCTGTTGCTCTCCCACTTCCTCACTTTGCCCTCGCTCTGACTCACTGTCTTCACTGTCGATCGGTGCTCTGCTTATTCTTTTGGTCTTCTTCTCTTTCTCGTTAACCTTGTCCGTCTCCATCTCCTCTTCACTGGAGGCAGATAGGGCCAGTGCTTCAGCCATGTGGACGCTGTCCTCTGCAGCCCCGTCTTCTTCCTCATCGCTGTCTCTTATGGCGTGACGGCGGGGCTTCCTGTGAGCTGTGATGTCTTCATCGTCTTCAGAATCTAAATACAACAGCAGAGTGTTGATCTACAATTCAAAGTGGAATTCAAACGACAACAACGACCACCGTGCTGCCTCCAAAACGATGTCTCTCATTTTCCGCACATCAACCTAAAAGGTCATCTCATTTACACAGAGTGACTCTGCCCGTCTTCTATTGTTGTGTTACTTCACCTGGAAGCTCCTCTTTATTGTTGGCCGTCTCCGTGACCATCTCCTCGGCTGGAGAACCCACCCCACTGTCCAGGCTGCTCTCTGCTGCTGTTTGGACCACAGCAGGGAGCGCCTCAGCCTTTGCACAGGAATACAGAAAAAAAAATTCAATCACAAATTTAGATTTTAATGTGTTTATGGTTTCAGGCATTACATTCTCCACTGCCGTTATTATGTCTGGATAGTAGTTAAATTGGAATAAGCACTTTTAATAAGAACATGTGACACGTTGTGTTTGTTCAATAACAATCGTAGCGTCCTGGGCCAAATCAAATTAAACTAACAGCAGCACAACTTGGTAAATAACGTTGTCCTGTCAAAGTTTCTAGGAAACTCATAACGTATATATTTAGTGCAAAAAGACAGATGAAAGGTCAACGTTAAATAAAATATACTTTTTATTGTTTGTGTGTTTAAGCATAAAATACAAGAATGTGGAACCACATCTGTGGCGCCTAGTAATAAACCACACAATAAGCACTACAGTTGCTGGAAACATGGCTGCTTCATCCTTTCTATATCTGTCCAAAATTGCAGTTCTTTAGGAGCAAACTTAACAGAAACCCTATCACTGCAAGAAGAAACGATCCTTGTAGTGCAGCTAACTTTAAAAAAAATGTCAAGAAAAGTTAAAGTACCGTTTTAAAAGACATGAAGAAGCCATGTTGCTACAGCTACCACCTCAGCTAAAGCGAGCTAACTAGCTGTAGCTAACAATACCCGCGTTCAGCAGCATTCTTGTGAATCCAGAGACTAGAATGTCTTTTAAAGCAACTTAACATAAACTGGATGTCATATGAAAACCTAAATGATGTTACATATACAGTTAGTTGCATGGTACCAAGAAGTATTTTCTTACCTGTTGTTGATTTGCGACCAGGCTCATCTTTGTCCGCTAAGTTTACCCTCTTGTACAAGAATAAATCAGCGGTTTCACCAAGCTTGGTAGCCACAACAGACGAATAAATAATAAATGCCTGTGTGGCAGAAACTATTGAAGACAGTAAGGGTTCATTTAAAGAGAGTTTAAGCAGAGCTTCTCCCTTCCTCCCGCCTCTTCAATACTAACGCAGAGAAATTTTGATCTTTCGCGCGCCGTGACAGCTGGCCCACAGTTTTTCGTCACCAACGTGTCAATCGCCCGCTTCTTGCTTCGCTATTGGTCCGTTGGGGTCATTAGTACCCACCCACCATGACGACACACTTCCGTCAAATGAGCATTTGGTTCACACCATAGATTTAGATTGCTGATGGGCGGGGCGAAACAGGATAGAAATAAATTCCAAACACTTTCTCTAGTATCATCTCAATTATTATTTTTTAAAATAATGTCTGACAGGCTTTTAGCTTTTTATGACCTTAACTTTGCGACTTATTTATTCTTTTTTTTTTATGACCTTAACTTTGCGACTTATTTTTCTTTAAATCAAAACAACGTTTCTGGACTAAATTCTGTGCGTTTCATTCTAATTCTAACCAACTTAGAAGCGTTTCATCGACCTCAACTTTAACTGACTACTTAACTACATTTACATGTCATAGGTTAAGATTTAATTATACTGATTTAATTACAAAGTATGTTAAAAATACTGTCTGCGCTGTGGCATTAAAGATTGTCCCACTTCCCAGTGTAAAAAACTACGCATGCGCACCACAGGTGAACCGTCTCCTGTCTGACGCATGCGTAGATACAAATGGTCAGAGGCAGCAGAGAGAGCGGCAGCACAGCTCGGTCGCCTCAGTCGGCAGTTATCCACGCAGCTATCTATATTCAATTTTTCTTAAATTAGCCACTTTAAGCTTCGCGATACCGCCCCCAATTTCAGTGCCGGTACGGAGCCGTCAGGCCGGGACAGAGACGGAGAGAGAGGCCTCGGCCATGGAAGCCCTAGGACCCGGTAAGTTTTAAAAACGTAAAGACAGGGACGCGAGCGTCCGCTGTAGCGGCAGCCTTGAGAGCGAGTCCGCGTACACGTCGCTTCACTGGGGGCCGCGGCTGCAGCGAGGCCTCGACGCTCTAACGGGAAAACAAACCGAGGCCCAGCCCCCCTGTTTATTGTACACACACAGAATAACGACCAAACTGGTCGAATAAAAGCAGTTTTCGTGTATTCACGAACCAAGTTGTTATTTTTGCTAAGGCTTCTACCGTCACGTCCGCGCGGTTTACTGCGCGCACGGCTCGTCGCGTCGCGGCAGCCTGGCATTGTGTGTTTGTGTGTATGTGTGTGAGTGGGGATTTAACCAGGACCTTTCCTTCCTCCTTCCGCGTCGCCGTGTTGTGTTTACATTCGTGTTTATCCACCATGTGAATGTTTTAAATTCTTAACTACGCGGCCATAACCACATTTGGTCAAAAATAACCTCGTGTTGTCGTCGAATTTTCACCAAAAATGTGTCATTTTCTGCCCCTGAAAGTACGCTCAAGAACAGCGTGCTGCCCAGTCAAAATGACAGACAGCGGTGCGAGGGGTGGAAAATACAAAATGAATGCCCATAAAAACAAGGCAAGCGCTGCCGAATGAGCAGGAAAACGTTGATTTTCGTACATTTTAACGTTCTTTTAATTCCCTGCCGCTGTCACCGCTTCTCGCACACTTCTCATTGGGTAGCAACCATGCGTCCGAGTGAGCGAAGCAGGGATGGATGGCGCTTTTTATCGATCCCAACTGCAGGCCAGCTCCATATTACTCATCTCCTATATGATAACAAAGGCACTTAGAGTGTATTTACGTATTTATATATTTATTTTTCTGCTGCGGTGCAGTGAACCTGCATGTAGGGGGAAGCAATGCACACACAATGCGTTTCTGCCACATGCAAAATACGTTTTTACGTTTTTTTTTGTCATTAATGACAAATTGTATCGTGCAGAATCGTAATTGTCACTGCAAGGGGGGAAGGAAATTGCAAGTATAGTCTCCATCGGGCTACTGGTTTTGCACAACTCCTGAAAACCGCAGATTTAGGTGACAATACTTGACAACCTTTCACAGCTTTGCACAGTGTCAGTTGATTCAGTCACAGTGCGACTGTTTCAGCTACAATATTTGTAAAATTGGCAAACCACAGTTAACATTTTGCCTGTAGTCGTCACTATATTTCTACAGCAAAACTGTACTTTCACTTTTCTTTTTTCATTCACGATCACAAACGCACATCAGAGACAGAGACTGTTTACTTCCCACTGAAGGTTTTGAAAGAATATGCCAATAATGTAGGAACATCTCGTTGACATTTTACACAAAATTCAAGGAACGGCTGACACGGAAACATCTTTTAGTTGGACAGCTGCTCAGAGTGATAAAATGTGGTATTTGGCTCTAAAAATGGTTACAAAGTGCTACCAGATGGACGAACTATAGAGCGTTTGTTGTTTTTATATTGTCATGTTAGTCATCTTTTGTTATATTTTTTCTTTTGTTATATTTTTTCGCCTTTTTTGTCTTTTTTTTAATTGCTTTCATGTTGTCTCTCTTAGCCTCGTCTTGGTCTGTGTGTTTATCTCTGACTTTTCTGTATTCCTATTTTTTTTCCTCCTCTTCTGTCATCTACAACTTCCTTGTTTTCCGTTACATTCTTTACAGACTCACCCGTCGTCACAACTGACCCCTGACCCAGAATTCTCACTTCATGCCTTCCTCTATAGTCATGCACGTTGGCATTGACAAATCCAAAACCTCCAAGGGGACAATATTGAAGCTGTTGTTGTGAAATAAGTCCCCAAAAGAAAATGTTGTTTTAGAAAAGCTGTGCTTGTGTAAAACCATTTCTGAGGTTCGTGGATTTCCAGTTTTACTTTTGCGCAAGATGTCATTCTTAAAATTGGAGCTGAATGATCATAAATTTGCTACTTTAGAGTTCTTGTTGTTTTCTTCTGCTGTCTTATCACTGCGTTAGTTTGAGGGCGTCGGAATGAGAAGTGAAGGGAAGTGAATGTTTTTCAAAATAAGATACCAGGCAGACAACAAATCAACATGGGAACATTTTGACAATTTTCCTACTTTTTCTACGGATAGTTTGCTATTCACCCCCCCTCCCTTCTCTCTCTTTCTATTTAAACCTTGTTATTGATTTCAACTGTACATATTTGGACCATAATTCAGGTGATTTGCACGTGTGGGCGTCAGGGCACATGCTGCCTGTAGTCTGACTCATCAACAGGCAAAAGCCATCACTCTTTACTCCTGCTGAGCTTAAGCCCAGCTGTCTCGCACACCGATCACACTGCAGTTACCAGGGACACGCGTTATTGCTGCTAAGACCTACCACAAACATTGCTCAGCGGTTGTGAATTTACGGACGTGTCGTTGTGACAGTTTTTTTTTAAATGCGATAGTGGCCAAGTTGCTTCCAAAGCTGCATCCATCTGTCACTTTTTTTTTTTCAGAAAAACAAAAATTCCTCTGTGACTCAACCTAGAAACATTGAAAACACTCACTGTAGAAAAATCTCTATAATGTCCTCATTTATATCCCATCCGGGTCGGGTTGAATCAAGAGAACTTCAGTATGAATTCTTATTAGTCTACAGGGAAAAAGAAGAAAGAATTAGAGTGTAATTTCTTCAAATTTAAAAATGTGAAAAGTAACTAATTTGTATGCTTCTGGACCATTTCTAAACCAAATTTAAGAATAGTTATCGACTCAAATGGTGAACGTAGCTGGGTGTGGCGACGTCAAGAGCGAAAATAAAGAGGGATGAGCGCTGTCGCTCGATGTTGAGACACTTGTGTATGTATGAGTTTCTTAAGCGTGGTTGTGTGGCAGCTGAGGAGGTTAAATTTAGGTGTAGGTCTGCTTTTGGTGAAAGTGGAAGATGAGGACCCTGTACTTGTAGAGCTCTGTGTAGACAAGTTGGGTCGTGAGAACTCCCTGAATGTAAAGGCTGCCATGGAATCAGACCAAGTTCCAGTACATAAAACTGGAGGAAAAAAACATGAATTCCAAAGCCACAATGAATGAATGAATGCTCCTTATTTACTACTATATTTTCACAACATTTGTTGTGGTTGTGACATGGAATGCAAAGCAGGAGCACGGCGTAAAGCCTTTTTGTTGCCATCTGTAACGAGGCCAGTAGGACACGATCGCAGTGAGTCATCAAGTGGTTTCAATCCAATTCGTGACAAAGAGCAGCAGGCAGGCGACAAACGGCGCCTCAAAGAAAAGGTTTAGGACATAAGTGGGAAGCGCGGGTGGTTTCGGGTCCAGGCCACACGAGGGCACATGTTGGGAAGCGTGTTCTCAGGAAGCAATGGAAAGGGTCTTGATTGTCTGTGTCCTCGCGCTTCACTTGGTAACTAGAGCGTGTGGGTACATTGAGGAACCCTGTGTTCTCTCAGCAGTGAATGGACAAAAGCAACAAGAACCACAACCCCCCCGCACGCCCTCCTCCTCCTTTTATTACCTCCACCGAAGTATAATTTAAACTTTTTTGCGCACTTTCAGATTAAAGTAATTATCGTGTTTGTTTGTTATGTGGCAAACACTTCTGGGAAATCCCGTATTTCATCCCTAACTTTGAGGACTTGGACTTTTTCTAACAAACAGTTGACAGCCACCAAGTGCTTTCACTTTAACTTTAATACCATTGGATTTCTCTTTCTCTTAAATTACTTCGCACCTTGGATTTCTCTTTCTCTTAAATTACTTTGCACCTGTACTTGTATAAATCGTTGTTGTTAGCGAATGCTAAAATCCATTAGCTTTTAGATTTTTGTCTGGTTATAGAATGTAAAACAAAACAAAAAATGCTGTAGCGGTCCCAGGTATCACACCTACTGTATGTTAGCCACCTGTGATCATGTAGTATTTGTGTATGTGGTGTGTATGTGGTAACGGTAATCCCCGTCTCTCTGCACGCCTCCCCCTCCATATGGCTCTGCTGCTGTCTGTCTGGGAGGATCCCGGCCTTTGTCTCGGCGTGTGGGGTGGGCGCCCTCCGTGTCTGGGTGGAGCTGGGGGGCGTACTGGAGGATAATTATGGTCATTGTTTCCCCCCGACCCCTGTTGACCCGCTTGGGTCAAGCGTCCGAGTGGGCCGTCAGTCAAACCGGTTTGCATATGTGTGATGTCAGTTCATGGGGCCATTTAAGCGAGTGTTACTAATGGGATGGTTAGCGACGAGCTAGCCGTATAAATCTGACACTTAAAGGACGGCGCCACCCCCCTGACCCGACCTAATCCGACCCTTGATTTATTTTTGTTGATATTTTGTGTTCCTTAATTCAGATTTTTTTATTGGCATCTAATGTGCATCACATTAACGAGCACTTTTGTAAAGTCTAATATAATATAAATAATAATCTAATATAAAGTTTTGTTTTTTTGTTGGTAGAAGTGTGAACAAGGATCAACAAGAAATTGAGCGTCTTTTTCAGTGTCTTTCCTCCATTTTCTTTTTTCCAGGGCCCCCGGCCCCAACCTCTCTCTTCCAGCCTCCACGTCGTCCCGGCCTCGGCACGGTGGGGAAACCCATCCGGCTCCTTGCCAACCACTTCCAGGTGCAGATTCCCAAGATTGATGTCTATCACTACGATATCGACATCAAGCCTGAGAAACGGCCTCGGAGGGTCAACAGGTAAAAACACGACAGAGTCAGAGGTCACGATGTCGTCGGTGAAACGGACGTAAAGTTGATTCAAACTGTGGTTTTCTCTTCTTCCTTCCAGAGAAGTGGTGGACACCATGGTGCGTCACTTCAAGATGCAGATCTTTGGAGACCGCCAGCCTGGTTATGACGGGAAGAGGAACATGTACACAGCTCATCCACTGCCTATAGGAAGAGACAGGGTGAGGGGCTCTAATCTGTCTGTCGGCTGTGACGGCTTTTTTTAGTCTTCGAATTGATTTATTTGTGCGTCTTGTATTTTGTGAAAGGCATGTAAAAAACAAAAAAAAAAAGAGTTAGAGGAGTAGGATGTGAGGCGAAGAGTTTCCAGAACTGTAAATCTTTAATGTGGAAATTCAGCACCAAGAATGTGGTGTTTGTGTTTAAAAAAAAAAAAAAAAAAGATAACACCCAGTCAGTGAGCTCTAATTTTTCTTCAACTTGACACTTTCCATGGCGTGTGGATAATAAATCTGACGTCTCGGGATATTTTTCCAGACACTCCTCCAATGAGTACCATAATTTCTCTCCAGAAAATTCCTAAAAATATTATTGTGTTTTGTGAATCTTCTGCTGGTATTTGAACTGTGAAAAGAGAGGCTCTCTTTTTTTTTTTCACACACTTAGAGGGAAGGAAGTGGAAAAAAGATGCTTCCTGGTTAACACCACCCCCCCAACAGATTAACCTTGATGTCATACTTTTTACACAAAACAATGTATATTTAAGTCCAGTCCTAGCCTAAATGTTTTACTAATTTTTATGTAACCCAAAAAAATACAACTTAAAACTGTTTTTTATGGTGGTTAAGCAAACGCATCCACTAGGGGGCAGTGCTAGGTTCAGAGTTCATGCCAGGGCTGATGTCAGTTTCTCAGACGATAACAAAAATGCCGATGGAGGAGGAGGCGGTGGTGATTATGTTCCTGCACAGAGAGAGGTCCAAACAGTAGGATTTAGGGGTTTGTTTGGCACCAGTGAAGGGTTTTAGCCAAGATCCTGAAATGTCATTGAAGTATAAGAAAAATGCACAAATAAAGGATGGAGAAAACCAGCCAAATACCTTGTTCTGAGGAGCAATAAAGAAAAAATTTACAAAAACTGTACAGCAGATTAAAAAGTGCAAACCTCTGTCTTAGCAACAAGTCTAAGTTTTTTAATTATTTCCTCAAATCTCTGCCAATCAGACAGCAAGAGGACAAGAAAGAGACGCATTACAGTAGCACCCAGCTCTGAAATAATCTGGGGCTGCGTTTTGACCTTTTACCGGGCCTTGAATCCTGTTCAGACCTGATGCGATGACTAGTTTTATGTCATCCATGAAGTTCAGAAGAGAGGTTTTCTTCAGTGGTTTTCTTCAGTGGTTTTGTTCAGTGGTTTATGCAACTGTGTAACGTCTAAAATCTAAACGACAGCTGTGGGATGTTTTTTTTTTGTTTTTTTTTTTGATAATAGAATTTCTCGTCAACATCAGTGGGTCGTCATGTCACTTCAAAGACAAATCGATTCTTTGCTGTTGCCTGGTTCCCCATCGTTGCCTCTGGCTGTTTATGACTTATCTGTGGGGTCACCTTTTCAAATCAGTTTCTCTTCACTTACCCTTTGTCCTCCCCTCTGATTTTCTCCCCCCTCCCCTGCCGTCCTCAGGTGGACCTGGAGGTGACTCTGCCTGGTGAAGGGAAAGATCAGACCTTCAAGGTGTCCTTGCAGTGGGTGTCCGTGGTCAGTCTTCAGATGTTGCTGGATGCTCTGTCAGGTCACCTCAACGAGGTCCCCGAAGACTCTGTTCAGGCTCTGGACGTCATCACGCGGCATCTGCCTTCCATGAGGTACCAACAGAACCCCCCCCCGAACCTCCCCCCACCGTCTGATCTCCCCCGTCTGTCAGCAGAGATATTGCATTTCATCTTTAATTTGACTGTAATACCTTCATTTCCTGCGGCCTCTTCCTGAACAAATAAAACACAGCTCTGCAGTAGCTTTGTCTACCCAGGGTTCTTTGCAGTAAAGTTAATAAATCTGGACATATTGAGCTTCGTGGTAAACTTTTACATCTGCTGGCTGCAAACGTCCTCTTAAATTTACTCCAAACACTGCAGCAGTTTTGTGTTTGTTTAAATTAAAAACTTCATGAACTAGATTTTTTTTTTTTTTTTCAGGTAGAGACATGTGGACAATCTCTCTTTACTCTGACGACTGTATACGGGGACATTTGGTTGTTGCTTCAGATGAAGTTTTTATTTATTTTTGTAATCTTTAAATATATTTCTTTGTCCGTTTGTCCTCACAGGTACACTCCAGTAGGGCGTTCCTTCTTCTCTCCTCCAGAGGGCTATTACCATCCTCTCGGTGGAGGCAGGGAGGTGTGGTTCGGCTTCCATCAGTCCGTTCGTCCTGCCATGTGGAACATGATGCTCAACATTGACGGTAAAAACCGCCTTTGCTGCGTGAAGCAGTAAAACTTAAGAGGTTGTTACTTAAACATTGGCCCTTGAATTTTTGTGAAGCATTTGAGGACGAGTACTTGATGTTCTGGCTCTGAGAACTTTGAACTGAGAAAACTGTTCCTTTGAAAGCTTTTTTTTTTATATATATATAAAAACCTTTCTGCTGCACCTTAACATCCCATTTATACGGTCAAGGCCGGCCTCAGCCTCAGCCCCCGTGATATACACCATCCTTGACTTCCTTCATTGCTCTGCTTTGTAAGTAATTTATGAGAGAGTGTCAGCCACAGCTTTCTACCGAGCTCAGCCTGTGATAGAGTTCATGTGTGAGGTGCTGGATATACAGAACATCAACGAGCAGACCAAACCGCTGACCGACTCACAGCGTGTCAAATTCACCAAGGAAATAAGAGGTGAGCACTTGCTACCGACTCACCTACAGGCGCTGGGATTCACCACACAAGCTCAATCCTTTATTTATTTTTTGACACAAACTTGTGTGACTCAGTCTGAACAGTGAGTAGGCACGGACCTGCTTGAATATGAATTTTTTTTTTTATGCTTTGCTCAAAAAAAAAGAAAAAATGCAACACCCACTTCTGACACATTATCACACATTTGTCTTTTTTTTAAATGCCAAATTTGGAGTTGTAACGAAATGTGTTCTGCAAAACAATATTCAATAACCACAAGCAGAGATTTGAATGTTAGAAATGTCAGTCGACCGCACCAGGGTCCTGCTCCTGTGCTTCTTTTATGACTGTTTTTTTTTGTTTGTGTGTGTATGTATGGGTTTTGCAAAAGGCTTAAAGGTAGAGGTCACACACTGCGGTCAGATGAAGAGGAAGTATCGCGTGTGCAACGTCACACGCCGACCTGCCAGCCACCAAACGTAAGGACTTTTATCTCCTCAATGCTGCGGTTTCTTTAACCTTCCATCTCGACAGCACAATGATTTTCTGTGAAAAGTTTAGTTTTTTTTCTGTAACGGTAGAGAGAGGGTCATAAATATATAATTTGTGGTCTTCACTCGCACATTCTCTTTATTCGCAGGTTCCCCTTACAGCTTGAGAACGGCCAAGCCATGGAGTGCACTGTAGCTCAGTATTTCAAGCAGAAGTACAATCTGCAGCTCAAGTATCCACATTTACCCTGTCTGCAAGTAGGGCAGGAGCAGAAGCACACCTACCTTCCCCTGGAGGTGAGCGAGGGGCCGCGGCCTGACAACTCCATGTAATTGATGGAACTTCTTCATTAATGTTTATCTATTTATTTTATTGTGTTTATTCTCAGGTCTGCAACATAGTTGCCGGCCAACGATGTATCAAGAAACTGACAGACAACCAGACTTCCACCATGATTAAAGCTACAGCTCGCTCAGCCCCTGACAGACAAGAAGAGATCAGCAGACTGGTGAGTTAGCGACAGAAGCTAACACGTACTGTGGTACTGTAATCTGACATGCTGTTGTAGAAAATCTGGCCCTGGGTCCAGTGATTGCCCTCGACGTGTGTTGCTTGGACAACTGATCATTTTCCAGGCTCTATTTTATATTATTTATTTATTCTTTATTCATTTTTTCTTTTTTTCCAGGCTCTATTTTATATTATTTATTATTACTTTATTGAAATGTTAAATAGTTCTTATGTCTTCTTTTTAAGTTGAAGCATTTTTTTCTCATTATTATAATGTGGACATAACTGTAAATATTGACTTTAAGTTCTTCTTTTTTTTAGCTAAATCTTGTAGTCATTTTAAAGTAGGGCTTAAATAATATTTTTATGTTAGGAGAAAAAAAATCATTTTAATTTCACAGGTCTGACTTTAATCACTTCAACATGTTCTGTCAGGACTCTCACGGTCTCTAGGAGCCTTTGAAAGTTTTATTTGTCAAGTGCAGAGCTGTGTGATTATTTAATCAGTTATTTTTAGCCTCAAAAACCTCAACAAAAAATGATTTAATTATTTAAAAGGACCCGGATATTTGTCCTGTGACTAGTCAAATAATCAGGTTGTGACCTGGTGTGGAAGATGTGACGATAAATATTTATTTTTTTATAAATATTGGTTTTATTTTGCATTAGTCCTAACTGTCCCAGAGGAACAATTCTCTCCAGGGTATTGTTACTTTCCCAAGTGTTAGCTTCCTTTAAAAAAAAAAAATGACATGCTGAACACTTGGTTTTACTGTCTACTTTTACACCACCACTAAAATGCTGAATAAGTATAAGAATAAAACCTGAGCTGTTGACTCAGCCAATTGTCAAATTTCTTGTTTCCTCCTCAAACTCACTTTTTTTTTTTTTTTTTTTTTCAAACCAGGTCAAAAGCAACAGCATGGTTGGGGGCCCAGACCCTTACCTCAAAGAGTTTGGCATTGTGGTTCACAATGACATGACCGAGGTCACAGGGCGTGTTCTCCCAGCGCCCATGCTGCAGTATGGGGGCCGGGTGGGTACAGACACAGGACTGGGGCAGGGTGAGTACTGGGCACGGGCTGCACCCACCGGGGGGTGCAAACCTGACTGGGAATGCATGGGGAGGGATTGGGCGGGGACTATGACTGTGGGAATGCAGGATCACGGGTCAAGATCCAGGTCTCTGAGATTTTATTTTTATTTTTAAACCCACAATAATATAAAACTGGATATGCAAATGTGCAACATCCCAGACCTGGACCTGGCCTCGTGCCCTCGTTCTCCGGTGCACTCCAGCAGTCTGGACTCTGTTCCCTTCACTGCCACGGCTCGTAAGCATGCAAATCGTGCCACTGTGCACGTAGATGAAGGCTGTGGTGGAGAAGGAAATGAGAAGTGGGGTTGCTGAACTGCAGACTGCTGAGGTTCACCCTCTGAATCTCAAATTAGCCATTCTGAACCGCCCAGGATCCAAGATGCTGGGCGTGCGCAGATGAGACGTGCAGACGTTTGACTAGATTTACACGCATCAGAAATGCAATGGTTTGACTTAGTAGTAGACAAAAAAAATTGGTGTCAAATCTAATCTATTGACACCTTAAAAAAAATGTTTTTTTATTTTTATAAAATTCATTTTTACAAAACTGTTGGCTGAATTGAGATTCAAAGATTTTGTGTCAATTTTAATGTTGTCCACTGGAGGGCGACAAGACTCAAATCCACCGAGCTTTAACTTAAGCCTTGTAAATTGATTCCATAATTTATCTTCCACCTTAAAATTAGTTTAAAAAAAGTTCATATGAATTGACAGAGATAGGAGTTTCAAAGATGGGAGTTTGGAGATTCTGCTGAGATGAAACATTAACGAACCCTGGGGTTAAATTCTCTCACTTTTGGCTGTTGCTTCAGACATGCATTTAAAACCAGCCCTCAGAATTAAAACAGAGAGTGGAGTAATTAACTCAAGATCCTATCACAGCTCTCTCTCTCTCTTTCTCTCTCTCTCTTCTGCTTGGCCAGAGGCCTGCTGGGATATGGAGTCTTATCGCATCCAGAAATGAAAAGAGTCTTTAACTGTAGACTGACGGCTTTCCTCATCTTTGTTATCACCTGTTTTAAATTAGTCACAAATTTTACACTTGGCTTCTGATTTAATTTCACGCTGATGGACTTGCAGTTTGATTTAAATTTGAGGAAATGTATGGATGGTGATGACATCACTGATGAGAAAGGTTTCAGTCAATTTTCTGGTTGTTTTTTTTTGCTTTGTTTTGATGACATGTAATCACTCGTAAGGTAGTTTCAACATGAAAAATTATTTTAATTTGATGGACATTTTTTTGTTTTTTGTTTTTTTGTTTTTTGTCCGTCCTGATTGGCTACACTCCAGCAGCCAATTGCTGTCACCTGTTCTAGAGGTTAAAAACTGCTAACGATCTTTGGCAAAGCTGCCTAATTAAAGACTTCTTGCCCAGTGGATTTGCATTCACTACCAAAACCCTGTGTGGAAACACTCTCCTAATGAGGTCTCAGAGCACACACATTGTCAAGCCTCATCATGATTGGCTGATAAATAGAAGTCCATTACAAAGTAGTGTCAGTACTACTAAATAGGGCGCTATAATTTTATATATTAAAAAAAAACACCTTTACTGGTAAATTTTAGAATCTAGAATCTGCACCAATCAGTATGTGGTTCCTCTGGGCTTCAAACCCCAGGACCCTCTACGTGTAAGGCAGATGTGTAAGACGCAGAAGGTCCTGGGTTTGAAAATAGTCCAAACAGAGAAGAATCATCATCGACGGTTGTTTGTTTTAATATCTAATGTATCAACTCGTACAACTGTGGGGTTGACTAAGAGAGTAGGGACTCTCTCCGCAGAACAAAACGGTGGCCACGCCCAATCAGGGCGTGTGGGACATGAGGGGGAAGCAGTTCTACGCCGGCATCGAGATCAAGGTGTGGGCTGTGGCCTGTTTTGCGCCACAGAAACAGTGTCGCGAGGACCTGCTCAAGTGAGTTTTTGTTGTTGTTTTTTTTTTTTTTTTCATGCTTTGGTTTCTGTTAAAAACCTCTCTCTGATTTTTGACGGGTGTTTGTGACGTCTGTTTCTCAGGAGCTTTACTGACCAGCTGCGGAAAATCTCAAAGGATGCTGGGATGCCCATCCAGGGCCAGCCATGTTTCTGTAAATACGCCCAGGGAGCCGACAGTGTGGAGCCCATGTTTAAACACCTGAAGCTGTCGTATGTGGGTCTGCAGCTGATCGTGGTCATCCTCCCCGGAAAAACACCAGTCTATGGTGAGGACGTTTTTCTTTAATTTTGGAGAATTTGACATTTATTCTGATGAAGATTGATATTTGAATATTTTATATATATTACGTAATAAATTAGTTTTGACATTTGCTGTTGACCGATGTGCGTCGTCAGTGTTGTCCTATTGATCCTCTCAATCATGACTCTTGCAGCTGAGGTCAAGCGTGTGGGCGACACCCTCCTCGGCATGGCCACCCAGTGTGTCCAGGTGAAGAATGTGGTGAAGACGTCCCCTCAGACCCTCTCTAACCTCTGCCTCAAGATCAACGCCAAGCTGGGGGGCATCAACAACGTCCTGGTGCCTCACCAGAGGTCAGCCCAGCAGAATTTATTTATTTTTTCTGATTTAGTGTAGCTGTGAGTCTGGAATGTCTTTGGTTTGAGCTGTTTTAGGCGGAAGCTCGTTTTCTCTTTGTCTAAGTCTTTGTGTCGTTCTGGCTTCTTGTTTTCGGCGCAGACCCTCTGTGTTCCAGCAGCCCGTCATCTTCTTAGGTGCTGACGTGACACATCCACCAGCAGGTGACGGGAAGAAGCCGTCCATCGCAGCGGTGGTGGGCAGCATGGACGGACACCCCAGCAGATACTGTGCCACCGTGCGGGTCCAGACATCCCGACAAGACATATCCCAGGTAACTTCATACTGCGTAGAATGATTTCTACCTTTTCTTTTTACTACTTCTATTTCTTTACTTTACCTTTGTCTTCATGATTTCTACCTTTTCTTTTTACTACTATTTCAACATCTTTTTCTACCCTACCTTTGTCTTCTCCTGAAACCTGTCAAAACCTTCACACCTGCAGGAACAGTTCTTCAGTCAGGAGGTGATCCAGGACTTGACCAACATGGTGCGCGAGCTGCTCATCCAGTTCTACAAATCCACGCGCTTCAAACCCACACGCATCATCTATTATCGAGGCGGTGTGTCTGAGGGACAGATGAAACAGGTGAGAACGCTGAACTGACTCACTAACCGACCACGACTAACCAACCGACTAGAACTGACTGTACTAGCCGTCCACCGTGGAAGGTGGTTGTGTGGATCTGTGACTAATTCTACGAGTCTTTGTCAGGTGGCGTGGCCGGAGCTCATAGCCATCCGTAAGGCGTGCATCAGTCTGGAGGAGGACTACAGGCCGGGCATCACCTACATCGTGGTGCAGAAACGTCACCACACTCGACTCTTCTGCTCCGACAAAGCTGAGAGGGTCGGTCACTATTCTTCTGGACCTGTTTTTCTAAAAGAAAGAAAAGAAAAAAACCTCCTCACTGATTGCTTTACATATATTTATTTTTTCTTCAGGTTGGAAAAAGTGGCAACGTCCCAGCTGGTACCACAGTGGACAGTACCATCACTCATCCGTCCGAGTTTGATTTCTACCTGTGCAGCCATGCAGGGATCCAGGTGAGAGTTACACATTTATATTCAGCTGGTGTTCAGTGTCCATGGCCAATAAATCAAACATTAAATAATTCAGACTAGGGCTGTACGCTGCTGTTGTTGTAGATCATGTGTGTCAACAAGAAATATTGAACACACACTGCAATGATGACTCAATAAAATCAATCAATTAGATGCATTTTATTTTTTATTGAAGACACCCATATTTTAATGATGATGAGGCGGGCCGGATTTGGCCCGTGGGCCTCAAGTTTGATGTGTTGACTCGTCACTTGTGGTGTCACACTCCTGTCTGGTAGTAGAACCATTAGCACATGAGCTAAAGACCAATCACAACAATATGTTTGAATGTAGCTGCAATAGATTAACAAACATTTATTTACAGATGATGGGATCTCCAGAACTGTTTTTCATTAATGTAAATAAAACCTCCACATGAGATAATTATTTCCTAACCCAAATGAAGCTGGTTTCATCTCTGTGTGGATCTCTTTAGTTCCTTGGTTTTTAGATTTGACTCATTTACTTGCAATAAAACAGATATTGCGGTAAAAGGCTCTTGTAACTGGGCCTGAATGCAGCGGTTTGACTGTGTGGTTACTGCAGTAATGATGCTTTATGACTAAAATGACATTACTGGAATGCCTCTGTGAGCCAGGCAGATAATGTGGCTCTCAGAGCACTCATGATAGAGGAGATTGAGGGAAAGTACTTACAAATGCAGCATAAAAAAATATATAAAAACTCATGTCGGCTGCTGTTACTTTGCTAAAAAAAATAAATAAAAAAAAGCCTGAGCTGAACAGCCTGTTGAGCCATTCATCTGAACAGCAGTGCAGCTCCCTCTGTGTCTCCTCCCGTTTGGATCAGAACCTCCCTACCTGCGCCCGCTGCTCTCGCGCCGTCGCCATCCCGGCGCCGGCCTACTATGCCAGGCTGGTGGCCTTTAGAGCACGCTACCACCTGGTGGACAAAGACCACGACAGGTGAGAGACGCTCAGGGGTCTGGTTGTCCTCCCACTAATGTCCAATTTTATTTTGGTTTTTTTTACATCTTTATAAATTATATTTGTCCTTGTTTTAACACCATGTGTCCATAAAATAAAAATTTGTCATTTATTTAAGAATAAATTAAATACATTTATAGAAGAAATGGTCAAAAGGCATCAGAGAAAAACTTTTGGTTTTGACTAAATCTATGAGTTTTTTTCAGTCTCTTTTAGCTACCTCTACACTAACAAGTTTTGTAGCTACTTTGCTCTATTTGGCTTGATAAAATATGTCAAAACATAGGGATGTGGACTGACTGTATTCCACGCTTTTTTTTTTCCTCCCTCTCAGCGCCGAGGGCAGCCATGTGTCGGGCCAGAGTAACGGTCGGGACCCCCAGGCTTTGGCCAAGGCCGTTCAGATCCACTATGACACCCAGCACACCATGTACTTCGCCTGAGATACCCAGCAAGTCAGCCACTCCACCCTCAGATCTCTCCCCCTCCCTCCCTTGTCCCCCCCTCCCTCTTTGTCGTTTGTACTTTTTATCTGCCAGTCTCTTTGACCTCTCACCTCTTCCTCTCTCCTCATCACCCGTCTCCCACTCTTCACAGTCACCCTACATTCTCACCCGTCTGCACCAAAGCGGCTCTTGGACAGGAGAATCTGCTGCGTCTCCCATTTTCTTCTCGTGCAGCAGATTCTTTCCTTCTTTTTTTTTTTTTTTAAATTAACACGGAACAATCTCCAACCAGCGTTCCTATTCGAGTCGCCTTTTTTCTTACCAGCAATTCAGCACTCGGAACCTCAAAGGTTCACCGTGCACTAAAGGAAAATGTTTTAAAAAAAACATACATATATATACATATATATATACAGTATATATACTACAAGTTGAGCCATTATTTTACTTTTTTTTTTTTTTCTATTTGAATGTCTGCACTCTTGTGTTTTTAACATACAAAGGGCGCGGGAGCAGCTCGGTGCGGTCCGGTGCCAGTGCAGCTCTTTGAAGCTCTCCCAGCTAAGCAGGACTCTTATCTACTTTTACCTCAAAGCCCCTTTGGGCGAAAAAAAAAAAAAATCTGTCACAAGGTCTTGGGTTTATCGGGTAGTCGGGAGGGAAATCTACACAAACAGAGACAGAGGGGGAGTCGAAGTTTTAAGAATGATATATATATTCACATATATATTATATTTTTTTTTCCTTTTTACAAGCGTGTGTGTTTTAACCTTTTTCTCCTTTTACAAGCGAGGTGACCAGGGTGTCCACGCCCATACTTACTTTTCCTCCCATTTTGGCAACGATAGGCGCGTATCTGTGTGTGTGTGTGTGTGTGTCAACCTCTCTGTATATACCTGTACTGCTGTCTGAGAGTGTGTGTCGTGTGTGTGTGTGTGTGCGATGGCAGGCCACTGAATTGTAAAAGGGAAATCAAGGAGATATAACTGCTGTAAATGCCTCAGATTTGTTTGTTTTTATACTCACACATACAGTACAAATAAGCATATTATATTAGAGGAACTCTTCAGACAGATGACTTAAAGCTGGCTTCCTGTAGAGGCCGCTGGTTGTTAGGTATTTGTGTCAGGCCTGGGTCACGTCTGTGCTGAAGCGGCTCGAGTTGCTTCTTTTTTTTCTTTTTCTTTTTTTTGGACGAGGAACGCCAACAGGCGGTGACGAGAACTACACTTTCGACAGATTCTCAATATTAACAGCACCTGCAAGGCATTCGGTTGCATTACTGCCACCTTGTGGATCCTTTTTCCACTGCTACTGTTTCAACTCATAATACACCACTGCACACTTTAAGACAAAACGGTTACTAATATTTCGAATTACTGGATTTTTTTTGTTTTGTTTTTTTGTACTTGTCTGTTAATCCTAAAAAAAAAAAAAAAAAATTAGCAACTTGATTCTTCTGAGTGAGACGTGACTCCAGGGTCTGACGTGTAGCAGTAGTAACTGGTCTGGCCTGTGATTGGCTCAGCACTGGGACCTGATGAATGAGCGACGGCATTAAAAACACCAGATTTGTGATTTTTGTCAACCTTGTTTCCTGTGTGAGAGACAGGATTATTTTTCTTTCTTGGACCTGATTCTCTGAAAAGATTATTAGACCATGCCATTGGTTTTTGCTTTTTAATTTTCTTTTTTTTTTCGTCTTCAGTTTAAAGAGCCAGAAACCAAGATGCTTTGCAAAACTTTCGATAGAGGTCTCCTTTTGCTGACACCGGCCAACTCATTGCACTGACCCGGGACGCTAGGCAAGCAACAGAGCTCACTCTACAATCTCTCTCTCTCTCTCTCTCTGTCTATCTCTCTCTCTCGCTCTACCTTTTATGCATTTATACATATGAATCAACAAAGCAGATTTGTTAAAAAGTTTAATATAAGATGTTTTGTGGTTATCTTTAAAAGAAAAAAAAAGCTGTTGTTTAGAATTCGTAGTTTACCCTCGATGTTGTTGTTGTTATCGTTGTTGTTGTTGTTGTCGATGTTGTTCTTAACGTGATGAAATTTTAAGGACGGCAGCAAAGCCAGGTATATAGTTGTTAGTGCGACTTCAGGAATAGACTTCAGTTGTTAAGCTGCAGGTTAAGGAGTTTCCTTTTTTTTTTAATTGTTTTTATTTTTTTTTTTTTTCAGCTATTCTGGATAATAGTGAGGAGACGTAGGCCCCAGGGTGGACGGATTTATGCTAATTCAGTCGCTCCTCACCATAGACCGTATATAAGGAATGGATGATGTGGTGGAAGTTGGCGAGATTGAGCTCTGCCGATTTTAGAAGGAACCACTTATGAATTTAATTGAAGGCAATGGGTTTTTTTTAAATCATCAAACAACTTTCCGGAGATATTTTGGCCCGTCGTTAGCTTCGAGCTACTTCGGTAAAACACGGTGGCCAATGTGTTGCGTCTCGATCACATTTCATGGAAAGAATACAGGGCATTACTATGTTTGGTCTCGTGATAATCTCTCTCCGGTTTTGCTTTATTGTCTATTTTCCACCAAATCGAAATGAAAATGATTCTAAATACTGAGCCCATTTTTGAAATGGCCTGAAAAACAGTTGTCTGCAGTGCCACTCATGGCCAGCTGGGACCCTAATTTCAAAATTTTCTGTTATGTTTTGTTTAAACACTGAGGGGGATTTTTTTTTTTTTTTTTTTTTTTTTTTTTTTTATCTTTTGTGGTTTAAAACCTGAAATAAATCCATTTCCTATATACATTCTATGGTTGTAGTAAAAATGGATGGTGGCAAATTTCTGATATTGTGTAGCACTCCAGGTGGTTGAACAGAGGTACTGCAGTTGTGGATCAGTCAGTTGACATCATTTGGTTTTAATCTGAAAGATGGAGGGAATTCAGGGATTGTAATCCACAGACTCAGATTTAAGGGATTTGTTTAAACTGCAGGTTTGTGATTGACAATGAGTTGAATTTGTAGGCTTTTTTATAAGAAAAGGAAAAAAAATACAATGAATTTTATATTATCTTGAGTGTGTATTTGAAGTATACCCATGTTAAAGTGTTGGCTTCCTGTTTTTACTGCGTTTTTAACACTGGATTTTACACCTTGACAGTAAACAAAAGCACTGCCCCCTATTGGTGTGCAAGCACTGCGTTTGGATTGGACAGAACATTCTGAAGGCTTTTATTTTGCGATGAGGAGGTTTCTTTGGGGTGCACGCCTCAGCAGGGGGGGGGCAGCTCGGTTAAATGAACTCTTTTGTAATAAACCACCCGTAAAGCTGCAGGTTTACTATGAATGAGTTTGAGCACTTTTCCTGGTGTAGGCGTGAGTGGAGGGGGGAGGAGGAGAACGTCAGTCGTCTGTGTCCAGTCAGAGGGGCGGGGGGGCGGAGGAGGAGGATCGGAAGGGAGCGCTCCGAGCATGGTATTCAAAAAAACTTTTTTTTTTAAAGGGAGTGGGTTATTGTTTTGTTTTTTTTTAATGCACTGGTTTCAGAACATTGACCATATTTGTGGACGTAGACATTTGTTAACAGAAGTGAAGCTGCAGGAAAAGACCCGAGGTTTTCTGCTGGTCGGGAATTAAAAGAAACATCTTTATCTGAAACTACCTTTAGTTTTCGCCATAAACAGTTCCCAAAACTAAGCTGTAAATCGGGGTTGCACTTGAAAATCCCGGTCAAATCTGTCCATAGAAAATCTCAGAAATCCCCATTTTAGTTTGAGATCCATACATTAGAAAAAAACAGAAGAAGAAGAAATGTGTCTTGAGACATTTGGATTCAAGACAAACGGTTAAAGTGATGACATGACATTTTTGGTTTGCAACCAGTTTTTAAAAATTTACTGTAACAGAAAATATCCAATTTCTTTTTATCCCAAGTCAGTTGAACTGCGTGTTTTGGGTACTTCTTTCTGAAGCTTCACTTTATCTGAACATTACTGTAAATCCCTTTTTTTTCTTTTTTTTTCTTTCCCAGTTAATTCCTCATTTCACGCAGATCTGATTTTTTTTTTTTAATCACTCCCTGACATAAAGCAATATTCACCGTCTTCTGATAATTCTGATGTGGTTTAAAGAAAACAAAGCTATAATTCTACTCATTGTGGTCTTTGGTCTACTTTTGCTATTTTGTCTCTGTACTTCTCTCTCCTTATATATACATATATATCTATATATCTATATATAATTTTTTTTTCTTGTGTTAATTTTATTTGCTTGTATCAATCAGTGGGGTTGTGCATTTTGGTGGAAATAGATGTGTAGAATTTCTTCTTTTTTTTATTTAGACTTTGCTCGCCTGCATGCCAGAGTATTGTCCTCTTTTACAAAAAAAAAATTGGAATCATATTTATTACAAAAAAAGGAACATTTCTTTGGGGGGTAAATGTTTTAAGAACTATTTTAGATTAGCAATATTTGTCCAGTCTCTCTATATAAGACGTATTTTAAAGATTCCTACACTGTCCATACATTTTTGGGAGGTACAAACCTTTTTTTATTCTGAGGCGAAGGGCCGACGGCATCTTTGCGTCGTGTCCAAATTCAAACGAGGTAAACTTTTCTTCAAACACGGACCCACGTTAAAGACCCGGGGCCCCTCTCCTCAGTTTGAGACTCCTCCTCCTTCCCAGTTTGTACCTGTCGCCACACCTTTTTGTGATGAATGATGGAGGTGGGCTTTTACCTCTTTTTAACCTTTTTTCCCCCCTGAGTTTAACAACAAACGGACCCACACTTCCTGGTGTACCCCAGTTAAAATGAGAGCATGAATTATTTTTTAACTTTGATATATTGTAATATCTTAACAGATTTGTAATTTCACATTGTGTATTGTGTATTTTTCATTTTATTTCCTGTTTATTTTTTGCTCCTTTCTTGTTTCTGGGGGGCGGGGGGGGTTTGTTATCGCTCTGCTTTGTTTTTGTTGTTTGTTTCTGTTACCTAGTGGTCTCTGAAGCTGTGTGCGATTGTTTTAATAGCAATAGAACCAGAGATGGAAACATCTAATTCAGTTAACAGAACGTTTCCAGAACCCTTTCTTTACCACTTGTGAGCGGTTATGTTTGAGAAGGGCATGTGTTAACTTCAAGCCGCCAGCAGAGGGCCATTCACTTACTGTTATTGCTATTCTTATGTGACATGTTCAAATCATTTTTTTTAGCCTGCAGGGAATTCTTGTGTTAATGTGCAAAGTAATAAATTGGTATTTTATGCCTAAAACAGAGTTCGTGTATCATCATCTTTTAATGAATCAACTGTACAGTCATGGCTTCTTTGGAAGTTTTCCCCTCAAATTATTGACAAATTAATCCAATCTCACTCTTTGAATGTTAAAAAACAGTACACGTTTAATAAATATTCAGAATAAATGTTAAAATATGACGAAAACGAGCTCCTCTGTGGATTCTGACGTCATTGTCGAGGTTCTGTATTTATGGACATTCCCATGTTTCTCCACTAGAGGGCACCGTTAACAACAGGAGCAGGTTTCCTGAAAACGACGCGGAACAATAAACGAGACATTTCCTGCCCCAAACGGCGATAAAGGTACTTTAATTAATGTTTTTAATAAACGAGACATTTCCTGCCCCAAACGGTGATAAAGGTACTTTAATTAATGTTTTTGACGTTTAAGTTAGTTTATTTAAAAACACAAACAAATATAACCCATATATTATACACTTATTCATATTTTTAAGAGAACGTGTCCGCCATGTCAGTGCCGTCTTTTGTTTTGTCGACGTCTAGTGGTAACGTTTAATGTTGATGTTTATCATAACGTTATTGTAATTTAGTTGCCCTTTTGTTGATATTGTTACTTTTTCAACGTAGGGTGGTGTCGTGTCAAACACGGTCACCGTAGTAAACACCAACTCCTGCTGGTGTAAACCAAGTAGAAACACATTTGTGTGGTTAACCATCCCCGGTATGTGTCACCTTCCTCTGCCGCTCTTTGAGTGTCCTCCTCCTCCTCCTCCTCCTCATCTTCCTCCTCTTGACTCCCATTTCCTGTGTCCAACTGGTTGTCATGGCCACGGTAACCGTGGAGAACACTGGCGACAGAAGAAATGAAACCTGAAGCCCAGATCACGGTGCCGGTGCCGCTATATTTAATTCATCAGCAGAATGTTAAACCCAGGCTTCAGTGGAATGTACACACAGTCAGAGAACAGTTACGGCTCTTTTTTCACCTTAATATTGATTTTTTTTTTTAAACACTTAAAGTTTTCCAAGGAAACTAGCAAGTCCATCAGAGCTCAAATTCTTCTTCACATTTAGTAACTTTAGTTTTCTTGTACTTTATCATTTATGACCATTGTTGAGCAGTTACAATATATTCTGGCAGATTTCTTTTGGCTAATTATTGCTATTTGGGATAAAATGTTTTATCTTAAGGCACAGGATAAAAAAAAGATCCTTTTTTGACTAATCTTTGAGTCGATTTCTGACGTACAGTATAGGTTTTTTGTTACTGTGTTTTAATGGTTCTCAACCTCAGGTTTGCATTACAGGTACACACACGATCTGATTCCCATCAGGATGGTGTGTATTTCATTTGTGTTTCTGTGTTTTCACAACTGTATTTGTTCGGTTGTGTTGTACAAGGGATCATGTGTCACTGGACTTTAAACATGAAAAAACTCAATTGTTTTGTGATCTTCCTGTCAATGGGCGTCCGTCTTTTACAGCTTTGACCTGTAGATCTGTGGATTTTTAACCCTTTGACCTCATTGTTCCAGAAACGGTGACCCTACTGTGTTTCTGTCGTTCCCTGCTGTGTCGGACAAAAAGCCACATTTTCAGTGGAAGCCTCCTTTAAACCGCACCCTGTTTGGTATTGAGGCGCACACACAGTGTGACCCCCCCCCTTTGTCCATGTTGTTTTTGTGTTAACTGATCCCGACACACACTCCATCCATCACACCCTCTTTTGTGGTCTCCCCCTCTTTCACCTCCATCCGTACCACACACTCTCATCACAACCTGCGCTGAAGTCTGTGACCTGATGCTGTGTTTACCTCCGAGCCTGAGGACGTGGACCTGATTTGTTATTTATGCTGTTGCTGGAACCGGATTCACTCATTTGGATCGTGTGAATACCAAAGGAGGGAGGGTGTAAAGGGGGGAGGGAGAAGCCTGAAGTGGCCTCGTCGAAGCTGGGGCCGAGCGTGTTTATTGTTAACAAGGACACACTTGATGTGGAAACAGCAGCGGCAGCAGCAGCGGTGTCTGATGAAGCTGCTTTCTCCTGTTTTCGTATCCGACCAAAACAAATTGACTTGGACGTTTCCAGTCGATATCAGTTTTTATCAAAGAGGACAGAAAAAAGGATTTTGAGGACGGGGTGAAAAAAAAAACCTAAACCTGTTGATTTTTTTTTTTTCTCCTCTCTCACATCGAGCTTCACCTGCTGTGACAGGATACACTCACAGCAGCATCAGTGGCCTTGAATCTGAGTATCAGGTTCTATTGGTCTGATCCAAACAGGTAAGACTACACCCAAACCAGGAGAGCGGCATTGAAATACACTGCAGCGCCACCATCCAGGGGTTTGATCCACCATCGGAGGCACTCGTCGACTCGTACGGACCTAAAACACAGACTTCCTCAGATCCATTTCTCCGACAGCGCCCTGGATTGTGAGACCTGATTGATCCTTCTTCTCCAGACTGTCACAGGTGGCCACACCGCTATTGGCTACTCAATAATGCATTGATCGAAGCTCAGGAGTGGAAAAAATAAAGGGGAAAGTGAGCGAGCCTCTGTCTGTGATCCTTTAAAGAAGTGAATGAGTGTGGAGGGAAAGCTGGCGATTATATCTGGATAAGCTTTCAAGAGTTGGGGGGCACGTGAGCAGATGTTGAAGAGAAGGAGAAAAAGAGACAGAAATGGCTGCTGACAAAGTGAGGCTGGGGCGAGGACCTTGAGAAGCTCGACAACAGACAGACGAGGGACGTGGAAGCAGTAGGTTTTGACGGATAAGAGCAAAACTTTGACTTCAACTCTGAAAGACATCGACGATCCCTGGAGAAGACCCAGACGGTGTGGAGAGGATTCTCCGACCATGGTGAACACTGGGCTGCAGCTGATCAGCTTCACCTGCGCGGTGACCGGCTGGATCATGGCCATCGCCGTGACGGCCCTGCCGCAGTGGAAGGTCTCGGCCTTCATCGGCAACAACATCCTGACCTCGGAGATCACGTGGGAAGGCATCTGGATGGGCTGCGTCTACCAGACCACGGGCCAGATGCAGTGTAAAACCTACGACTCCATGCTGGCCCTGCCTCCTGACATCCAGGCGGCCCGCGCCCTCATGTGTCTGGCCATCTTCATGGGCTGGCTCTCCTGCACCGTGTCCTGCTGCGGCATGAAGTGCACCACCTGTGCCGGAGACGACCGCCGGGCCAAGGCCGGGATCGCCCTTGCCGGCGGTATTCTCTTCATCATCACCGGTCTGTGTGTTCTGATTCCCATTTCCTGGACCGCCAACACCGTCATCCAGGAATTCTACAACCCCAATGTGCCCGTACAGTACAAAAGAGAGCTGGGCCAGGCCATATATCTGGGCTGGGCCTCCGCGGTGATCCTGATAATCAGCGGCGCCGTGCTCTGCAGCACCTGCCCCTTCATGGAGAGAGGAGGTCGGTACCGCAGGGGCTACATCGGCCGCAGCTTCGCTAACTCCCCTGTTACAGCACCAGATCCTCCGAAACCCATCACCTCCAACAGTGTCCCAATGAAGGAGTATGTGTAGGAAGACGAAGGAGAGGAGGACGAAGATGAAGAAGAAACAGAATCTGTACATAGGAAATGGACTTGGAAAAAGAAACAGGAAGTGCTCCATTGGTTTTGTCAGTGTGAAAATTAGACGACTTCTCTGTCTTATTGATAAATCATTGACATTTCCTTGAAGAGTTTTGAAGTCTTCATCACTTGTTGATCACGTGGCTCTCTGGAAGAGGAAGTGGCGGTGTTGTGGTACTGCAGTCAAAAAGTGCTGACGACTCAAACTCTAAACTCACTGTGTATGAATAGTTAATGACGACTTGAAGCTTGAAACTCTGGGACTTCACTAAAACATGTCTACCTGGGAACTCAAGTCGGTGTTCCCAGAAGACCTGGACTTGACTCAGACTTGACTCCTCTCTGTTGGCTGACTTGCTTTCAGACTTGGTTGTAATGACATCATGTTGAACTGACAAAGACTGAACTCATAACAAACGGCTGTTCTTGTTTTCTAGTCTGAAGGAGTGTTTGCGGACGTTGCGTTGTCCATTTCTGATGTACAGTCTCTGGGAAGAAGGTGAGGATGAAACTTTTCAAAGTTGATCATCTTCTGGTTCTTTTTTTTTTCTTTCCTCAAATTTTATTTATTGCTGATTAGCATTTATACATATTTGCTGAGTTGATCACGTCTCCTTGTAATTTAAGACCTTTTCAGTATTTCATACATTTGAGTTTGTTTGACATTTTTGTTTTTTGATGCAATGTGATAGAAGTAGAAGAAGAAAATCCATTTTCCTTTAACTGTAAAAGTGAAAACATTTTTTTAATCCATTTTGAGACATTATGGTCACCCCCAGTTGAATTCCAGGCGACCACAGATGGGGTTGCGACCCCAGGATTGAAAAACAGTGATTCAAACGTAATTCAGATTGTAATTGGATTCCCTCTGCAAACATCAGAACACTGGTCTTTGGGAGTTATTTTGTAGCGCCCCCTTTTTGTAGATAGGAAGTTGCACCACATGGACACATTCACTGAAATTTATTAAAAACACTTTTTTGTAATTCCTACAAAACTCACACAAACAATAAAATCAAAAATATAATCCATGTGATTTTCACAGAAAATAGTAAACCTGAATTCCTGTCGTGCTGTGTCTGCCCTGAAACTACAGTGTTGTAGAAGATTTGCAGTGAATTTTCTCTGAAAATGTTTCTACCTCCTAATCTGACACATGTAGCCTTCCTTCACTGAGCTTGTATTTGTTACACATGTAAAAGAAAATAAAAAAGTCAGAGTGTATTGTACACAGTCTGTAGAAAAAAAATATCACTTTTTGCCAGTTTTTTCATTCACTGATAAACAAATCCAAACTTCCATTTCACTTCCTCTCGACGGCTCTCATCAGGATTCCATGAAGAAGGAAACTTTAAAAAATGCATCTGAAAATGAAAAGAGAAAAACAGTCTTTATAGTCATCGTATGGAATCATATTTTCCAATAAAATATCAATGCTTTGATAAAACAATAAAACCTTTATAAGTAAAAAAAAGAAAGTGTGAACTACTCCTTTATGACCTGTGATGTTGTCCTCTGCGCTCTGAGACGCCAAGGATTTCCATCGACCAGGGGCAGATTCCATCAGAGTGAGGTCATCAGGCCTCAGCGTCTGCAGCAACAGTTTCCTCTTCATAAATCTGCATAAACAAGTTAAGGGACAAAAGACGCCCAAAACCCTAACCCACAGATGTCTTCCAGTGGACACCAAAACATGGAGGATGGAGGATACTGCCGTTGATAGTGACGACCTGCGTCCTGCAGCCACTCCATCATGTCAGCGATGGACGGGGCGGTGGCAGAGCGTTCTGTCACACAGTTTAGATCCAGGGAGTCTGTGAGCTGCTCATAAAGCTGCACGACTCCAGAGACGTGGTTGGTGATGGCGTCTCGGACAGACTGAAAGGAGGACCTGGACAAACGGAGGACAAAGTGTTGACACTCATACTTTTTAATGATTTCTTTAACTTAATCTTTGCCTTGGTTAATTTTGACTATTTAGCTAGACTATAATTTATTTTCCACATCATCCTGATAAAAAAAAGATTATACACAAAAATACATTAAAAGACAGACATTTATTATACAGCCAATCACAGAGGGAGCAGCACTGTACAATATTATACAATTACCACTCCTTGGGCAAAATTAATGACACCTAGTGCAGATCCTCACTCCACCTACTCACATCTTCTCGTTCAGTTTTACCAGCACTGTGTCCATGGCTTCTTGGAGCTTGAAGCGTAAACGGTCCTCCAGGTCAGGGAACACTCTGAGCGGCGTAATGGACAGTTGGACATTGGACAGAGCTTTGGACTGCTCGGCCAGATTCCCCAGGGACTCCAGCAGAGGGACGCACTCTGCCAACAAACTCGTCCATATCTTCTGATTGTTCTCCAGACCCTGGAAGCTTTTCTGTAGCGCTTCGTGGAGCGACGCCACTCCAGGTTTGGACATTTTTGCACCCAAACTACGACATTGACAAAACGCAGAAAAAATCTCTAAATGTACAAAAAACAAAACAAAATTATTTTTATTTTGTTTTACGCCTCTAATGAGAAAACATATTGGTCAAAACGAACTTTATAGACGTTCAAACCGTTTGTTTTGCTACACAGTACATCAGTTTCCACCATGTTGTTCATACGCCACTTCCGTTTTCCGGGTGCGAACTCGTGACGTTTAACGTAACGAATGGTCAGAAAATGACGCTGCAGAAACGTGCACTCTGACTGGTCGATGCTGGACATTGGCTCCGCCTTGCGCGAATTTTTGAAAACTGCCTTGTGAAGGAAGAAATATCTGAGAGTCCGAGGAAGCGAAGAGGAAAACAGAGGTAAGAAGCTTTTTACGTTTATTAAATATATGTTAGTTACAAAATAACAACCAAACAGTCTTTGTAGTATTTACTGAAACGGCCCGCCTTTTACAAACGGTTAGTTTAAGTAAAGTAGACATCACACCGTCCCAGGTAGTCTAAGCTAAGTGTTTAGCATTAACGGTTAGCTTGCTACCGCTGGTTACCTGTTAACTTCATTGAATAGTCTGCGTCTCAAGCATCAACACGGCCTGTATACGTCCCCACTTTTAGTATATGTTACTTTACATCATGGAAGTGAAATATGGAAGAATTGTCATTTCACATTTTTAAAGGTGTTAAATGTATTGGTCTTTTAATAATTGTGTACTTGTACAGACATGGCGCCGCGGAAACGAACCACCAGACAACGGAAAAACAATCCAAAATCAGCGAAACTCGAAGGGTTCTTGGAGGATTTCGACAGCGAAGGTGATTAAAAACACTGACAATTCTTTTTTCAGTTCTAAACTAGGTGCTGTGTTCTTTGTAAACATTGTGTTGACATTTTGTATTTGTTAGTGTCAAGTACAAAATGTGATTTGTGGATTTAATGAACATTTTCTCTGAGAAATTGGATGTCATTGACATTTGTTTTAAATGTTGTTGTACATAGGAGTCTTTGAAAATTAAATGAGGGTATTTCCTGCGTTGTTCCGGTTATCTGGTGTTCCGATCATCACCTCTCCACTCTTCTTGTTTTCACAGTGAAGGGCACTGTTGAACAACTGAAGGAAAAGATCAACCAGCTGCTGCAAGATGTTAACAACTGCTACAACATGGCACTGATCAAACTCCCCAAAGCTGTCAGACTGATGCCCTGGGTGGAGTACTGCAGTAAGAAAGCACCAATACTGCCATTCACCTGGAAAACCGAAACACAATCCTGCTTCTGTTGAAATGCAGCTTAGACACAGGATTTGCACAAATATTATAATAGTATTTTTGAAATTTTTTTCAATACATTTAGGGGCAAAAAACAACTTTTTTGCACATCATTTTTTCATCTTTAATTCTTCCCTGAAAAACCACTTGTTTGTCTTTGTAGAGCCTGAGAAACCAAAGACACCAGAGGTGGACGCTTCCAAGGTGAGTGAACGTTCCTCGGTGGCCTGTGATCTGCAGTGTGAATATTCCTGAATGTCCCTGAGCTGATTCAGTGTTTGTCATAACTGTTCCCAGAGGCAGGAGGAAGCTGCTATTGTTGAGAGTGTTGTGGCTGAAGACCACGCAGTCCTCCTGAAATCAGTGAAGAAGAGTAGGTCCAGACCCCTTTTGTGTTTACATTATATGAGATTTAATCTAATTTAACCCAGTGAATTACTTAATATTTGAAGACTAATTAAATGTCTTTAATCATGTTATTAAAAAAACAGCTGTGAAGAAAAAGACTGTAGCCAAGTCTGGGCCAGAGGATGAAAACAGTCCTGGAACATCAAGAAAGGTGAGGGGCCGGGTTTTATTGTCATTAGAGAAAAGTAAAGTCTGATCTTTTTGTTGTTAAAATGCTGTTTGTTTGGTTTTTTTTTACGTAAGGGGAGAGCCACAAAGAGACCCCCGACCACATCCAAGAAAGCGAGGGCCCTGACAGTCACCAAGCAGGATAACCCCCTCAGACGGTAGGACACCAGATAGATGTTGGTTAATTAGAGCAAGTTAGGGTCATGTTATTCAATCTTGGGGTCACGACCCCCTGTGGGGTCGCCTGGAATTCAAGAGATACTGTAAATGCAATGTAAAATGAACCAATGCCAAGAATGTTGGACTGTTCTTAAAAAAATCTGTGCTATAGAATATTGATGCAGTATTGTGAAATATATTTCAGTGTGTCAATGAATCAAATCAAATTCACGCTCATTCTCTGTGGCTTCAGATCAAACAGGAAGCTGTTGGTGACGCCCGCTCGCTCTATAATGGATTCTTCTCTGATCATGGGAGCCACTCCTCTCATCACCCCACGCTTCGACCCCAGGTAAACACAGAGTGCAGCCAGAGTGGTCAAAGACCCCCTGTGAATAAGACAGCAATAATTCAGTTAATTCAAGTTTGGACAGAGATGAAATGTTTTTTTAAATATTTTATGTGGACAAATATTGGCCCCGATTCACCTGGTGGTCATTTGACAGTGAATGTCTGAGCTGCGGTTTGAACAGTGAAACTCTGGCTTCTTATTACTGAAGACATATTTGCACAGGAAACCATTACAGCTTTTCAACTGTGATGCGGTTTTGACAACATGCAGTAAACCTGCCTTATGTTGTGAAACACGTGGAATCATCCACAAACATCATCATGTTTGTTTTATCTTACCTGAACACGTGGAATCATCCACAAACATCATGTTTGTTTTATCTAAAAAGTTAAACATTGGAGAAAGATATTTTCTTATATATGTTATAAGATATGTTCTTGGTCTGGGTTTCTCCTGTTCCTCTGTGACACTGTACACCACCAAACCTTACAATTCTTAATTTTAGTCAGAACAAATCTCCACTCCTCACAGTTCTGACTCAACTGTGTCTGTTTTGTTCAGACTTCCTAAGACCCCTGCCGTGAGAGTTCCTCGCCACAAAGAGAGGGTCTACAGCATTTCAGTCAATGGTTCTCCCATCGCGGCGGGAGACCAGGACATCATCGTCAACGTCCCCATCGGTAACGGAGAGGTGAGTCGTGAACTGCGTTCGACTGAAAGTTGTGGATCAAACAGGACTTTGTTTTAACTGTAGTGGAAAAATAAAAACCCTCGCCGTCAGGACTTTGTGACATATTTGATATTTTTCTATTTTAAACCAGAGCATTCAGCTGTTGGGGAGTCAGATGGACTCAGTGGACCTGTCACAGCTTGATGAAACTGCTCTGAAGAGCATCCGTCTGCTGCAGGTGCCGTGTGTTTTCATCCACCTTTTTCCTCTTTTGTCACTGTCGCACATTAAAATATAGGTATTTGTTCATTTTACTCATTTTTCTTCCGTCAACAGAATCGTCTCACAACACTGTGTGGGATTCCAGAGTGACCTCATCACCATCCACTGCTGTGTCTCCAGTCACATGATGATGTGTTTTTTTATCTAGATATCTTTTATTTGTAAGGGTTTGGGTCAGAGCTGATCTGTTCTGCCTTTGCAGTTTTTATAAAACTTTGATGTACTGTTGAATCTTTTGTAAATACACTCTTATCCTGCGTATTTTTCCCTAAGTGTTCCTGTGTTTTTTAGCTGGTATTTTATGATTTTAGTGGCCACTAGGTGGTAGCATTGCTCCGCTGAAAGTCGTCACCATCGGGTTTACTTGGTGGTCAAACCATCCCGACATACTTCCGAGAGGTCAATCCATGTATCGTTTAATATGTACATGTTAACTAAAATTGTCTCAAAAAATTAAACGACCTCTGTTTGTCATATGTATTTCTCTGCCACTGATGTCTCACATTTCCCAAGAAAAAGACAAGGATGATTAAGGTTTTATTTGTGTTATTAAGAAATGCTAAATGTTAACCTTTGATAATATTTAAATGAAAAATAAATAAAATAATTCATACCCTGCAAAGTGAGCAAAACAGACACATCAAAATAAAACAAAGAAAGCACAACATTCTTTTAAAAGATGGGTCAGAAATAGCTTAACGTTAGCAACAATGATAACTAAGGCCTAACATACAATTAACCGATGGGAGAGTGTAAGTAGACTGAGTTACTACTTGTTTTTAGTAGTTTGTCTGGTCCTGTAAATTATATTCTCTATGAAACATATACACTGTAATATGTGACCACGAGAGGGCACCGTTCGCTCTTGTGACAAGTGAACTCTGCTAATGCGCTGCTGAAAATTTACCCAACTGAATCTGAACAGAAGAAAACTTTTTCTTTTCACAACACATTTTTGATTGATGTGACTATAAATATCTCGACGTATGCATTAGTCATGTGCTTTCAGTTGCTAGCAGCAGGTGGCAGCCTTTGCCACTGTTGGCACATGAAGCTGCTCCCTGACATTCAGGGTAACATCATAATGACACTGATTATGAGCTCTGTTAGGCTTGGTTAGGCTTGATGAGCTTGTTAGGGTTCCCACCTGGGACGCTCCTGTGGGTCAGACCGAGGCCTCACCTTGGACCAGGCAGAGAACCGTCTCTCTTCTCACTCTTGCTCCCTCTGCTGGACTCTCATGCATCTTAATTAGGAGCCTGGAAGCTCCATCTGCGTCTCTGTCTTTAAGTCCTTCATCGTCTCTGGTCTCTTGCGGCACCAGTCGTGATGCTGAGGCAGAATAAAACAAACTCCCGCATCGACAGATGTTACGGTCAGTGGTGCGTGGAGTTCAGCTCCCTCGTTAGAGGAGCACCAAACCCGCGCACACCTGCTCTACATATCATTGAGTTTCCGACCGTTGCCTCTGAATGGCTTGGATTCTTTTTTTTTTTCCTTCTCTGCGTGGGTGGAAAACTGCCATTTTGCACGGATGGCTCGGTTTTCAGTAAGTGCACAGGCAGTGGCACAGTGACAGGTGCAGTATGGATGGGGCGGATTTTGAGGTCACGGAGCAACAGCAACTACATAAATCATCCGCTGAGATGTTTACGATGAGCGACTGAAGCTCGACAGAGTGAGAGGACGAGGCGGAGCCGCGGCTTTGAGTTTTTATCGTGTGAAGTGTTTGATGAACTTTTTTTTCTGTAAAGTCTGACGTCTGGTGTCTCAGACTTTAACGATTGAATCGGTTCTGTGGTATAGATGGTAAAGTGGAGCTCAAACTATGGGTGGTGGTCAACTGGAGCCAAAAAAAACAACCTAGATACATTTCTTAATGTCATAGCGATAGCATATCAGCTTTGCTTCATCCTGGACTGTTTATGTCACAACCAAAAGCCTCAGGTTTAACTTGGGTTCCGTGGCATGATTGTTAGAGAACTGCTTAGTTATAATTTTACAAAATCAAATCAGTCTGTCAGTTCTGTTGCAGCCTTCTGCTGTGTTCTATAAATCTTACCGAGTTGCACGTATATCTGTGGGACTGATACTTTTGGTCCATTTGTCGAGGTCTAATTTTGCTCAATCGGGGGGCCACGCCCTACACTTTAAGAAGTGCTGGACCTTGAAATGCTAGTTGTAGTGCAGACTTTGAGAATGTGAGAGTTTGTGGGAAAGTGTGAGTCCCTCATCCCCCATTCAGTCAACAGTGGGAAAGTGTGAGTCCCTCATCCCCCTTCAGTCAACATTAAATGTCTGTGAGCTCCGTTAGTGGATTCAAACATAAACCTGACATGTGCTGCTGTGAAAGACAGAGTCAATTCAAAACTCTGCTCCAATAAAGACTCAAACTTCCTGGTCATTGGTGGATTTGTCAGGAGCAGGAGTGAAGAAGAAAGTTCTTTGTCTGCAGCTGTGACTGCAGCCCTGACGCTGCTGCTCCAACAGTACCTGTTCTTTGTTCCACCGTTCCACCACCTCCCCCACCTCGCCTCATTTCCCATTCCCAAAATCTGTTATCATTAGCACACAAGTCTGACACAAATGTGCAGCGTTCCTCAACAAAAGCTTTTCCCCTCAACATACTGCTGCAGCCGTCGGTTAATTGAGCCCCGAGACCCGGGGAAACTGCCAAACTCCTCGCCAAGACGAATGAACCCCAGCAGAGGCACGTTCTCCCAGCGAAAATTAATTCTGTGCTGCGTCGAGGCCTCCTAAAAATCCCATCCGTCAAGCGCGCCACTAATCGATTTATTCATGTGCCTACAACCTCCGTCTGCCACTGTCTCTCACTCAGCTCATATTGAGCCTGCCAGGGGTCGAGGCTCGTCGTTCGCTAAGTTGTTTTGTCAGCACAAACCCCCCTGCCCAAAAAAAAAGCAGTCACTTTGTTCCGTCTGCCTTGGTGACGTAGAGTTACAAGGACGTGAACTGACGAGGTACATGTGGGTCTGACCCGCGTCCACATGGTGACTCCTGGGACGTGCTCAGCAGCTGACAGGCGGGGTCCTTGTGGCAGTTTGACGGGCGACCCCTCCGTAGCTCGGGCTCCTCTGACGCAGACTAAGACAGGAAGATGAACACCTGCTGCCAGGACGCTGGTCCTGGGATCAACCAGGAGCTCTTTGAGGAGGAGCAGGAGGTGAAATCCATCTGTTCATTACACAGCAACAATCTTTTCCTGGAGAAAGGGCTCGGTGTGAGAATAGTGTCTTTGTGATTCAGAAAAACTGGTTTTGTGGTCCGGTTGTTAGTGATGGGACATTTGTACGATTATCTATTTCCTAAACCCATTTAAAAAAATGTCCAGCCTGGAACTGACTACTATCAGAAATATATACAGTTGGTGCGGCTGTCTTTGGTAGAAACCTCCTAACATTCACGAGCCGATGCCCTGACACTGAGACAAAGTGTGAACACCGAGTTTCAAAGTGGGCAGAATTAATAGTGGAGC
>NC_024324.1:2991601-3004032 GCF_000523025.1 Cynoglossus semilaevis
ATGGACAGGTTGAAAATGAACTCTTTCTGATTGGGTGAAACAAATATGAGGCCCCAAAAAGCAGACAGGGATGGGATAAAGTGAATTCTCACCTCATTCATTACCTCCATCACAGAAAGAAAGGGGGAAAAAGTGACCATAAAATAAGAAGCGGAGCTCTGGATTGCCTTTGAGAAATAATTACAGCCTCTTTGCACTGCTCCCCAGCCACCGGGAAAAAACCCCGTCTTCTCCATGCTCTGCAATTGATGTTTGGTTTACCAGCTCCTCTGTATAAAGCAGACCTTCAATAAACTATATCACCCTATTTGTGAGAGTAATACAGCCCACTGCAGTCCTCAATTAGGTGTAAATGACACAGCAAATTGGAAAATTAGGAGGAGAGGGAAGGATAATTTGCTCCAAAACGAGCTAAAACCAATTCATTAGGACACTCGCCGCAGACAAAGGGCCTGAGTTTCTGTCCTCCGACGCTAGACCTCACTTCAAGTTTCCCAAGCTGCCACTGTTCCTGTGACATGTACTATACAGTGCCCACATCCCATCATCCTCATCTTTATTAGACTGTGTAGCTACAGGTGGCGCTGCTGTGTGGGGTTAGATTCTAATTATAACGCAATATATTTTCCATTTAGGTAAATGTTAATTATAATATCGGAGGATAACATCTGCTAATTAAATCAAACCGGCTCACACTGTCTGTGTCCTTTCTCTTTGTAATGTAATCCCATTACTGCCTCTGCGACGGAGACGGAAATTAGTCCAGGCTTAGTGTAAAATGTCCTTTAAATATCGGAAACCGTCCTTGGAATTCACACAGTCGGGGTTTATTATTCCAGTGATGTATACTTGCGTCAGAAATGTCCCTCTGGGCCTCTGTAGAAAACACATCGACAGTGACAATGATCCTGGATGAATCTGAAGAGTTTGCCCATTCTTGATAGAAATGAACCTAAAAACGCTATTTAACAAAGTGTGAACTGTATTAGACACAGACACAGTGTTTGTTGATGGAGTAAATAGACAGTTGTTGAGTTCAGACATGTTTGCTGTTAGCATAAACCTCCACCATGCTGCAGCATCATTCGTTGCCGGGCTCTCGAACTCCTGACCTCCACATGAGTGCAGTCGGTGTTAGAGCACGTGTCCACCTGCCTGCCTATTTTCCCTGCAGAGAAAACCCTGAGGTAGCGCACGATGACTGTTTAGCTGCTGACTCTGTGGATTTCCTCCTCCCCCTCCTCCTCCCCCCGTCTCTTTTTCTCTCCTGCATAATCACTGTAAATTACATTAGCACTTGCGGGTTGTTGGTTGCAGTAATTTGAGTTTTTTACTTCACTCTGGCCCCAGAGTAGGACAGCGAGTGCTGATGGAAGCAGATTACAGGAGTGTAAGTGAATTCGACAAATTCATTTCACTCCTGCCTCAGGCCTGCTGTGTGCTTCTGTCTTACATTTCCCCCACACTTGGGCTCAGGTTCAGGCTCTTATTTGTTCGCTTCTCCCTCTCTCGCCTCCTGCTGCTCCTCATTGCAGACACTGCACACACCGACTGCTCTCTATCTGTGCGGCGGCAGCTTCTTCTCTCGACACGTGTGAGCGAAAAGTCACTCAAATCCTAAGTTGTGCAGTTGAAATGGGTTGAAAAGTGCGGCTGCACCTGCCAAGAGCTGCAGCAACATCACAGCTCAGCAGGTTCCACACAGATCACGGCTGGTTCCCCGCTGCAGCACAGTCGCTCCCTCGTTTCCTCTCCGTTCACCTTGTTCCCTTTGTAACAAGAAGTGACTGGTTACACAACCCGCAGCGTGTACAACAAGTGTAGACAAGTGTAACAACGCAAAATTAAGTGGGATTTCATTTTCCTTTCTTTGTGGCTTTGACAGGTTCTCGACTGCCCTGACAATAAAGTCTGGTAGAGACTGGAAGAAGTGCTGATGCCATATGATTCTTACTGTTCCATTAACTCAGAATAAGTGGGGTAGCTGTGGTACAGTGGGTAAAGACCGGCTTAACCAAAGGGTCGGAGGTTTGACTCCGGCTTTATCTTTATGTATTTGAGAACCAGACAACTTCAAAATTGATACTGATACTTCACTTCACAGAGAAGCACTTTATCCTTAAAAAAATGTCCATGTCCTTGTGTACCACTAGAGGTCTGTGTACCTCAGATTGGAATGGACTGTTTTAGACCTGCAAGCTAAAATGGCATGTGCATTATTTTAGAATTATGTAAGGAATTCAGAAATAGCAGTGTTTGCCCTCTTGTGGATATACCAGGAAGTGCGCTGCTGATGGGGCCACTGTGACTCCTCCCCATCCCACTTATCATAGTCATAGTGGTTTAAGAGCAGAAATGTAATTATAAGCTTTCTTTTTTTTTTTTAAATAAATGTGCAGTAAAGTGTGAGGTATTTTATACTGCAGGCTGTGGTCTCACAGAAAAGTATGAGAAAAGATTCATATTTAGGACAAGAATCCAAATTACAACCTTAAAAATAATTAAAAAGAAAGAACTTTATGCAATTTAAACATTATTAAAATGCAGAAACTGTGGGAAAATGTAGACGGGGGAATTTTCCACATTGTTTAATTTAAAATATAGAGAATGAAAAAAAAGGCTGTAACTGTTTGCCTGCGGCTCTTGGTCCCCGTGAGGGAACTGCAATAAAGTGATAAAAACACATATAGTCAAACAACCTGGAGGGAACTGGTCTGTTGTTTAAATTATTGAGAAAAATCCCAGACGACATGTAAATGTCAAACAGAGACAGAGCCGCTCAGACTTCAACGACAATGGAACAGACGAGAAAAGAAAAATACAACATAAGCCTCTGAAATGTAGGTAAACATCTCTACAGGTAGAAGTAAAGGCCGAGATAGCTAAAGGTTAGCCAAAACGTAGCTCAAGATTTGCAAATCGAAAGCTAAATGCTAACCTACAAATAACCATATGTCAATAATAAACAAAGTAAAAATATTGCAAAAATCAAAGCTAAAGCCACAGGATGACAGAAAGAAGTTAGTCATTAAAAGATAAAGCTGGGACTTTTTACAGGGGCGAAATCGAGCGTCAATATTGCTGTTCAATTATCATCTTGTTTCTTTCTTTCCAAATATTACTTTTTTTGTCTTTGAACAAAACAATTATCTTCTCTGACTAAGGATAGAAATTGTCATTGAATTTCTAATGACTTTCAAATACGGCCTCACATCAGCCGCCAGAAATAGCAGAACTGCTTAATCCGCCATTTATCAACCGGACAGAAAAACGTAGTGACATTTTTGAAATTGAAATTGACTTACTCTCACCCCATGATGTGGAGGTTGCGGTGAAAAAAGAAAAAAAAACGACTAAAAATTGACGTTGAGATTGACTTTTCAACGACCTCTACCCTGAATGACAGGCTGATGTTTTGCCTTAAATAAAAGAGTATGAGAAAAAATAAATAACTACAAAGTATGACATGGAAATACTGCTGATGAGACACAAATTTAAGAACACATAAGATAATCTGGTGAGCACTGACCTGCTCAGACGGGACCGATCGCTAACTACACCAGGACTTAAAGATGGAGGATCTTTGTGCTGAGGTGTGCATTGATCTGAGTGTGTGCAGCTTTAATGCTACATTGATTGGTGTCACAGCTACTGTGTTTGTACAGGTGCGTTCGGTGTCAGATGGGAGGTAATGAAGGGAAACTGCTGCTGTCAGGTATAACCTCACCATCAGGACAAAGTTTAAATTTAGCGTAGTATCTGCTAAAAACCTCAGGTTAGTTCAGTTATCACTAAACGTTGACTAACAAACGATATGAAATTAGTCTAAAACTGCTAGAAAAAAAACTTCAGGTGGACATAAGTTGCTCCGTAGCTAAAGATATAAGAAAGAAAAATCACTTTTCCATCACTGGTCCACTAATAGCAATTATTGGTAAAAATATATCAAATTAAAGTAATTTTTTAATATATTTAAACAAAACGTAATCTCATCTCTCAGTAAATTCAAGCTGAGATGAATTGACTTGGAACATTTTAAGATAACTTTTGGTGTCATAATTCTTCTCTTTTTATTTTTACTTTTGCATATGCTTCATCAGCTGGATGTCCCCCCTCCCCGTATTTCTTCATACTGTATTTTTCTCCGCTGGCTCTGCTGCTTATTTGACTCCAATCCCCTGATATCCTGGTGGCTATATTGCACAGCTGAGTCTATCTTTGCAGGAAATCAAGGCAATAAAAGGCTTTATTTACCTTTATCTGGAGCAGATCCTCCTCCTGCACACCTTCTACCTGGCAGAACCTCCACAGATTCAGGGGCAGAAACACTTTCTACACAGAGACGCTGGGGTACTGAGTGCTTTGAGGATTTTCCCTCTGATTTTCATTTATTAAAAAAGTTTTTTTTTGTTCTCCTTCCCTGTCGCCCTTCATCGTATGTTATTGCAGCAGCATTGTTGGTTAGAATTATCTCCCAAGAGTTGAAGAAATGAAGGAAAAGAAAAGAAAGAAAAGAAAGAAAGAAGTAAAAAAAGCTAGTGCAACTCTTTCCTTTGACCATTTAATAATGAAAAGCAATTACAGGCAGGCCCAGGCAGAGAGTGTGTTTTTATTTATTTTATTTTTTTCTATTACAAAACCCCAGCAGGACTAAACAAAAAACAACAACTAATAATAGTTTTGAGCCATGTTTCTGTTTCTCTCTTTTGTAGTTGCTACTGGTTCCGCAGAGAGTTTCCGTCAGCTGTAAAAAGACTGGCTGCTGTTTTAGGTCTTATTCAGGCCATTAAGACTTAGCTTAGTGTGAAAGAGTGAAAAATGTCCAACTAGGCTTCCGTAGAAGCTCCAGCTACACACAACTGCAGTGTCTTCCCCACCTATAACTAAAACGTGTTTGTAGTAATTTTGGCCAATCACACTTCAGCCCCTTGTTGCCAGGTTGAAAGAAATTCCCGCCAAAGCCTTCCATTGGGAGCCCAGCATATCAAGGCAGTATAGGCCGCCGGCAGTTACTATGGCGATTTGAGTGATTTGATTGGATGGTCACAAAACTCACAGTCTTGATTCTTGTAAACTACATTCAGCAAATTGTACGCTAGAAAATTAACTTTTATTTGTGTTCACTGCTTCTGTCGAGCGGACATTCTCAGCCTAAAGCGATTTAAAACTTAAATACGTACATACGACACGACAAACTCGACTTCATTTGAAAGTATTTGAAGTTATCTTAAGGAGAAGGAGAACGGTGGATATTGTGTACTATAACTATTCGGAAGCTTTGGTGAGTAAAATGCCTTTTGTCGTTTTAATAATATTGTAATTTTAGTATGTTATTATTTATGTTTTTATGTGAGCTGTGGTTGAATTGTGCCTCGTGTATGGCAAGCCGTTGTACCGGCTTGTTTGACTATCGACGCTAAGTTTGAAGCTAACTATCCATCAACGTCTTTCCAACTGGCGGTACTTTCATCCATCCATCCATTTTCATCCGCTTATCCGTTACCGGGTCGCGGGGGCAGCAGTCGCCACCCAAATCACATTGCACCGTACCAAACCTTCCAACTTGCCCAGGAGGTGAACCCTGGGGTTCCACACCAATGACAGAGGCATTGCCAAAGCGCCACGCGGTACTTTCATTTGGGATAATTAGAATTGTCGTTTGAGATATCTGTTACGTAATTTTGATTAAACGAAACAACATTTAGGGCCCCTTTGCTGTTGCTTTGCCTATGACTATCTCAAACACTCAGTTTGAGATACGTATCTACAACATCATTTTGACTAGTGTCTGTAACTGATATATCTGGGCAAAGGTGACGTCATTTGCACTGGGAAGAATGCAACTTCGCCACAAGGGGTCACTGGTATAATAGTCAACAGCCTAGTGTGCACAAATGTATAAATATGAACAAGTTCACTTGTTTACATGTTCAGTTTTTAGTGCAATATGCTGTCACTTAAACTGGCTTTATATGGCACACCCCCACCAAGAACATTCAGTTTAGCACAACATTGCTAAAAAAAAACACTTAGATGCAACCCAAAATAATGAGACTTAACGTAGCCAAAGTAGCCAAATTGCTGTGGGTTTCTTTTGAAGGATTTCTTTTTTTTTTTAGTTGGACGTGTGTGTTTTGTGGACTGGCAGCTTCTCTAATGTGGTTTCCTGCAGCACCTGTGTGTTTCCCGTGTGCAGCACCTACAGTACTCCTCCGTCCTGGTGTGTGTGTTGTCTGTAGTCATTAACAGTGAGGCGATAACTCCACCTGGCTCTGTGTTAAACTGTGAAACTCCCTGCTGCTGTGGCTGTGAATCCTCACTGCCCTGCATTAATATTTAATCCCACACTCAGGAAACCTGCAGGGTTAACATTTTTGGATGAGTGAATAAAGGCAGGAGGAGCTTCTGGCAAGTGGAAGTGATGATGCAAGGTGACCTTGTAGCTTTTGGTGTCTCTGTGTGCTGATAAATACCTTCAGAATCAAGTGTTTGTGTGTGTGTGTGTGTGTGTGTGTGGAGTTGTGTGACAGCTACTGTGGCATTTCCTGCTAGGTGTGATGGATGGTGCGAGAACCTCATGGTGCAGCTTTTTCACCAGCTTTCCATGGTGGCCTGATGTAGAAAGGAGGAGGCATGTTGGTATGAAGGTCACTTTGAAGCTGAAGGTGTCTCGTTTGCAGTGTGAAATACGAGTTAAACCTAGCGCTTGTCAACATTTAAATGGTAAAATGCTAACAGATCGGTGCTCCGAGACACGCAGTGCATATACAGACGCGTGGGAAAAGGCCAGGCTGAGGCAGTGGAAATAGGTCGGCTGTTTGAAATGTTTTGAGGAATCTATTGGCTCGTTTTAAGTGATTTGTGACATAAAACTTGTCAATTTGTCATAATTGAAGCCCATTTTACATTTTACAGAAATCAAATATATATTACATGTTTTCCATTTCATAATTTCATATATCACATTTCACATTTAATTTTATAATAACAGGAATCTTGCTGATTGAAAAACCTAAAGTCTTGTGCAGGTTCATAATACAGTTAAACATAGAGTACAGCTTTGAGTACTAGCTTATTAGCTACCACAGTTTTTTTTACCTACTCCATCCTCCTGCTGCTGCTGCGGCCCTCCACCCTGACCTCCCACGCTGATGTCCCACAGCCTCTGCTCTGACTCAGAGTAATAAGACTGAGTCAATCAGTTGCTGTCAGACCACACAGTCAGACTTTTCAACAGAATCTTAGTCAATCAGCTGCTCCAGTATCGGAGCGTCCCAGGAGGCAGCGATGACTGTCAGTGTCGTCCTCATACATCCATCATCCTCCAGGTCTGGATCTGAAGATCTCCAAACTCGACTGGTCATTTTACTGAGGTCCGGACAAGCAAACACTTAAACCAAACAATTATTGCCAAAAATATAAAAAAGTCAGAAATTCCTAAATATATGAAATAATTTAAAAAGACAGAACTGGACATTTAGATTCAGATATTTCATTTTTAAAATAAATTATTTCTGTTGTATTAAGACAGATGACTGGACGAAGGGAGATTATTTATAGATCATATCGATTTTTTTTTTCCTTCTATTTGTGCTTTATATCATTAGCTGCAGAATCAGTGTGTGTTGTGTCCCCGCCTCAGGCCATTTGTTATTTTAATAAACAACCGTCCTGACCCTGTTGTCACCGCGGCCTTCCTCCTGTCCCACTTCAATCCCTGGAGTTTTTCCCACACGCAAACACAAACTAAATCATCGGTGAGTGAATAAGGCTGAGTAACAGTGACCTTTCACCTTTATTTGACCCCTTTTTTTGGGAGGAGACGCTGCCGAATAAAGCCTCCCGGGAGCTCATGGCTCTGCGGCGTTAAATTACAGTTTCATTAAAAGACGCAGGGAGATGAGACAGCTGGGGCAAGGAGGGGGTGTTGGGGGTTTATTATTAATGGGATTGTAGAGTTTCATACAGGCGTCAGCAAAAATGTCCGCATTTCCGTCCTCTCATTAATGTCCAGCTTCTTCAGCAACTTTATTATGGACAAGGAGAATTTTTAGTCCTTCCTTTTCAAGTTTACCAGAGGAGCTTTAAAGGACGAGTCGGTTCCAGACAAAGTTACGTTTCAGATTTTATGTCTAACTTTTTTTCATTTAAGTCGTTCTGGGAGGAAAGTCTGTTAAGTTGTTGAAAACTGCCATGTTCAAATAATAACTTTAGAAGCAGAACTTTTACATTTTTATTATTCCTTCCTCAGATGCAGGATTCAGACAACACCCTTAGGAAATAAACACAACATAAGTCACAGGAAATTATATTAAACTTTACAAAAAAAAAAACTTTAGCCAAAAATGCACATTTTAGATTAAAATATTAAACTGGGTCCATCAGTACTGTGCATCAAGACCAGGACCTCTCTGCTTAATAGGTTCAGAATGATGCCCTCTTGTGGGCAGGTGAAACTTGATCTTACTCTTATTAGATTAGATTAACCTTCATTGTTTCATCATTGTGTATAATGACTTCTACTGTGAATTTGTTATTCATTATGGATTCTCTTGTTTTTTATTTTTTATTTTGTGTCCATTTTCCTATTGTTTTCCTGTGTCTTGATTTACTTCCTGTCTCCTTTGGATTGAAGCTTCTCCTTCATGTGTGTCACCTGATGGGTAGTTAGTTGTACAAGTGTCTCTGCAGTGAGGACACTTGTAAAAAACTTGTTGATTTATTTCCTTTAACAGTTGCAAAACATCCAAATTCATTAGGATCAAAACAGCAATTTAACAAAAGAGGCTTTTTAAAAAAATGTTTTTTGCTTGCTGTTGACTAACTGGAGTGAAGTGAGAGGATTAATTAAACCATCATCCATGTCCTGAAGTGAAGTAAGCTCTTGAATAAACACCATGTTCATCTGCAGCAGGACAGTGAGTCAAAGTCACCTTCATCTGCATGTCTGTCTGTGCTCTCATCCATTTTGCCTTTCCGTGTGTGTGTGTGTGTGTGTGTCACACCAGCCGTTGTGTTACTGCTGCATTTGACTGAGTCGTCGGGGACACGGGACACAGAGGTTGTTTTGAATATTACATTAGTCCAAACACAGTCACAGGTCGGAGGAGAGTGAGGGCAGCCTGTGGGAAAAGTCTGGGAGTTTCCTCCAGGAAAGAGAACTTGAGGCTGGAGTAGAATTCTAATGAGACGTTGGTGTTGTTGTTAATCAGGCCTTAAAGGGTTTTTTTTTCAACAGCTGGCGAGATAAAAGGTTGTAAGTCTTAGATGCATGCATCGTGTTTCCTTCTCTAATCCCTTATGTATTACCACATAAGCTCCTGCAGTGCGTATGTTTGTCATCTAATGGGATGCGAGTGTGCAGGTCATATGTGCACGTTGCATTAATTGATTTTACTCGCTCTCCTGCAAACAATGGGCAGGTTTTTGTAGCCGTAGCGCGTACCTTTAGAATATAAAGTAAATGTGTGTTCACCACTGGTGAAATTCCTTCTCAGAGCAGATATAGATCTTGTTCTACAGGTTGTAATTTCTGCAGGAGGTAATATATCTTATCAAGGTGGACGGGAGAGGGACTGAACACACAAAAGGTGTTGCTATGAAATATTAAAATTAGACTGACGTTTGGACAATAATATCTGAGGGTGAAGCTGGTTATTGTCATCAACTCTCACGTGCAGGTGTTTTTTTCTCACATTGTTGGCCTCCATCTAAGAAATAAAAAATATATTCAAATATTTTTATTTAATATTTTGAACATCATTGATCCCACAATTGAGAAATACTTATGTTCTGTTTTGCTGCAACAGGCTGCCCCTTGGAGGAACCAAGTATGTGGTTCCTTTGGAAATCGAACCCAGGACTCTCTGCTCGCTGCAAGGTAGGTGTGCTAACCACTACACTAAGGAACTACCACATTAAGGAATCTGTAGAAGTAATAAACAAACAAAAAAAATCTACTCAAACTTCAAATCTGCAGTTCTTCCATTGAGGCTCTAGAGGTGGCAAACCATCTACTAACCAGAGGCGAGTGACCACCAGTGTTCCAAGATGTCAGACCTTGCCCCCCTGTGGTGGAGAGAGGTACTGCATATACAGAATCCCACCTTAATGTTACACAACACAGCTTAAAAAAGCCCTATTTTTGGGTAGAAGGCCGGTAATTACTGATTAGACAATTAACTGAAATAATTAAACATATGGCTGTCAAACGAGACCCCTCTCCACGACATTGAACACTACTCTTTTAATAAACCAGGGTTTGAGTCTTGAGTCTGACACTAAACCAGGTTTTGGAATCTTTCTCTCAACTCCTAAGACTCGAAGTCAACATGGTTTAAAAAAAATAAGCCCACAGAACAGTCAGAAACTAACTAAAAAACATTGAAGTGTGTGGAGCTTCTTCAGGAGACAGATTGTGGGAGTCGTGTGAGATTTTACAACTAAAGTGTGAAAACTTGTAGCTTTTTCTTTTTTTGGACATGAGCAGAACTTTTAATTTGTTATAAAAATGTGTCTTGGTAAACAACAGATGTAATTTTGTTAGAAACAGTTCTCCCAATGGGTTTCTACTGTGCACAGGTTCAGAGGAGTAAACTCTCTGATCTCTGACTGTTGCTTCTTTTTTATTGTTGTTTTTTTTGTAGAGGAAAAACAAAGAAAGATGATGGAATTACAAGAAGTTAAACACGTTTTTTTTTAGCTTCTTGTATTTTCTGGCCACTGTGAGACACCCCAGTACTGTGGGCGTCTCTTTCCTTTCTTCCATCCTTCCTTTTACTTTTTCTCATTCATTTGCTGCTTTTGTTCTCTGAATCTGTCTGAACCCCAGTCCTCATCTTTTCTCTGTTCGTAAAAAAATACCCCTGTAATTACCCCTGGTGGTCTCCTCAAACCACCTCATCCTGATCCTCCTGTCCATCATCCTCCTGTCAGTACAAACTCAACCCCGGCTGCCTCCTTCGGTGATTGTCCCTCTTCTTTCTCCCTGGGTTTGCGATGAACTCCTCACCTCTTCCTTTAATTTTCCACTGAACAAACTTTTGTCCATCTAGGAAGCCACTTTACCCAGGATTCCTTATTATCCGGTAGCATTCCTCTGCACCTGAGGAAGACTGGCCCTAACCCCCCTTCCCCCAACCTGACCTTTTTCTCTTCCTCTTCTTTTGAGCTGCCTCCACACTCGTCACCTCACTTCCCCATCCTGTCAGCAGATGGACAGACATGCAGGCAGTGGAGGCGACAGCTATCAGCTTGTTTATTCTCCAGCTCTCCATCACGGTGAGGAGGGCAGAGGGCAGTTGCTCCAGAATCTGCACTTTTTGGTAAATAAGGAGACAGCTTGTCGGCGTGTCGCTCATCTCCTTGACTCTCTGTCAGAATCCCTCACCTCCTCTTCTTTCAGCAGTCCAGCTGCAGTCCAGCTGCAAGTCGGCACAACTGGCTGCCTGGATCTGGGTCCGTCCGTCAGACCCATGTCTTTATTTCTGGGCACTGTGAGACACCTATCGGTGTGAACCATGTTATGATCATCTTCACATCTGCAGCAGTTGTTGATTCTTGCTGCCAGGATGAAATTAAAGGTGTGGAAGCTCTGAAGACCTTTGAGCCATGTTGACAGTTCTCATCTTAAACTGTTTGAATCATTTAGTTTTTGCTGGTTCTGGAATAAAATAATTTTTTTGTCATTATCCCCTCTTAACAATTAATAATTAAACTGCATCAAACAAATTTTTTTTTTCTTTTGTTTTGTAATTATAAGAGCATTAAAATTTAAGTGTTGTATACAAGCGTTTACTGCAACAGTTCTGCGAAAATAAGTGTAGAACTTGGCTCAAAACACATGCTGATTTCTGAACTACCCCAGAGCTGAACCCGAGGTAAAACAGTGTAAATCCACTCCATTAAACTTCATTGTTTTTTTTCTCTCCTCAGACTTTTCTCCATCAATTATCTTAGCTTTCCTTCCATCCGTCAACTCCCGCACCCTCTCTGGCCTCTTGCCTCCCCCATCTCCCCTATTTTCCCCCTCAACTGTCTTCACCTCCTGACGACTTATTTACTAATGATGTGCAGCAAATGCTTACTCCAGTGTTTTCTGGCGTGCACTCTCCACCTCCCCTCCTCACCTCACTCCTCTCTGTCTCCTCATCATCCCCCACCATTCCCCCCACGCACACAGTTCTTGTGTTTTTCCTGCTTCCACCTGGCTCCACCTCTCCTGAACCCCCTCAAGGTGAAACCTGAGTGACTTTAATTGGCCGGTATCAATTAAATTCCGGGAAGCATATGAAGTCAGGAGGGACAAGTAAGTGGACTGCGCTCCAACAGCTAGTTACCTGTGCCTCCTCACTCGCCTCCTCGGACTTCAGTGTATCCTCAGATGGGGAATTGATGCCTCTCGCTCCCTCTGTTACCTCCTCGTCCGACGA
>NC_024324.1:3004060-3018785 GCF_000523025.1 Cynoglossus semilaevis
CCCTGTGTCATCTTTTTTTCCCGCTGTCTCCTTTTCCTTATCCGTTCTTTCCGACACTTTTAAATGGATCCCTGCGGCAGTGACTGAGCGACACATGGCCTCCATCAAGGGACCAAGAGGAGGCTAATGCCTTTTTAATGAGGCCTTGGCCACAATGTGACACAGTAAAGTGGCAGGAATCGGTGGCTGGTGAGCCCTTGGTCCAGGGTATTTATCACCTAAACCCCACTGATCCACTGAGCCTGTGGGAGAGAGAGGGAGGGAATGGAAACAGGAAGAGGTTGAAGAGAAGAGGAGAAAATTACCAAAGATTCCATAGATGCAGGACAAAGCTTAAACCTTTAAAATAAATGGAAAAGAAAAAGGGAAAACTCCAGGTCAGTGATGTCAAATATCTGGCCCAGGGTCACTGCAGAAATCCCAAAATTGAAAACTTATGTTAAAAAAAAAGAGTTGAATACTTTAACTTAAACACTTTCTGATCTTGTTACAACTTTTTTTCCTGCATAATTTTATCATTTCAATGTTAGACTGTTAGACTTCTAAGGAAAAAAAGTATACTTCTGAAATCTTCTGCTTTGGGAACTTATACACTTTGGACATTTTTTACTTTTATTTGAGCATTTAGATAATAATCCTCTTCCTCCACTCATGCTAGAAATAACAAATCAACCACCAGGAGTCTAAAGATCAATATATTGAGTCATGGAATGACTAACATGTCAACTTTTAATCCTCTGCAGCTCATTTTAATCTTCTTGTTTTAAATTTAATTTTAATTGTCTTGTAATTGTGTGGCATCCTTCTACTGATTGCCTTCTGAAGCCACATTATGTAGAAAACCTAATAATAACATTAATGCGTTGACATTCATTAATACTCCTGCTCAGATATTGCTCCAGACCCACAGAGAGAAAAACATGGGGAACAGTTTTGCCTCCACAGTAAGGAGCTGGCATTATTATTAAAATCCCACTTCATTCAACATTAATGCCCAGTGGGCCCTTGTATTCTAATGTGAGCTCTGGTGAAATGGCTCTAAGTGGATAGTGAATAGCAAATGAGACATATTAGCAACAAAAAGAGAGGGAGAGGAAAAAAATCCAAACACCTATTTTCATTATTAACTGGGATGATTTGAAGGTAATGGGTGAGCAGCGCGAGCGTGAAATTGACGAATCTTTGGGAAAAAAATTAACTCTCTCAGGACTTCAGAGGCAGGATATTAAAGCGCTGCGACACATAAAAGGACTGCAAGGTCCAATAAAACGGGCTTTGTACGAATGACCCGCTGTCGTAACTGCAGTCCACGATTGCCTGAAGCTCTGAAGCAGCTCCATTTGTTCTCTCCGACGACCTTGTGGTTCTTAATAGAACAGTTACTCATCCATAATACTGGAGATTTAACTTTCACCGAACCCACTGGTGACAATACTGACAGTATGGCTGCCTACGTACAAACAATGTTGACCAGAAAGCTGCTGCTCTTTCTACTATTGTCTTTGTTATTCCTCAGAAATGAGTATAAATAAAAATGATAAATAAAAAAACAGTTAAAGGGTTATAGAGTTTTATGATAAAAGTAAAGAGGACAGAGATGGTTTGGACATATGTTGAGGAGAATGATGTTTGCGATGGAGTTGCCAGGCGGGAGGAGAAGATTTATGGATGTAATGATAGCAGACATGGAGATGTTGGCGTAACAATAGAGGAGGTAGGAGATAAGTAAGGGCTGGAGGCAGATGATCAGCTGTGGTGAATCTGTAAGCGAGCATGTGGACAACGAAGGAAAAGTCTTTGTCAGGGTTTATGGTTCACATGTTTGTGTCTCTAAAGTTTCTGCGTACTTCTCAGCCATCACGTGTCTCAAAACAAGACGTTCAGACGACACCCTCCTGTGATGTAATTCAGTGAGGCCATACAACTTTGGTCAGTCATAGTCAGTCATGAAAAAAAAACGCTAGATTTCTCTTGCGTACTTATTTCCCATAACTTATTAAAATGCCTTATTCTCATTGTGTAGCAAAACAAACAACATCGTTGGGAAAAGCAGGAGGTAAAACTGTAAAGCTCTTAAGTGCTGCTTTGGTTTGTTCACTCACTGATGTCCTGATGTAGTATTTTCTGCAGTGTAGCAGCCATTTCAGTCACCAGGATGGGAACATCTCTACATTAAGGCAGCTACAGCTGCAGTGAGGATGTAAAGAAATGTTGCCTCAAAGACAGACAACAGCCACTGGGAGAGATCTGAGTGCAGCAGAAAGGAACCACCAGGGCGAGGAAATGGCTTGTGACAGGGAAAGTTGCTGCTGCAAATCTCTGTCTGAAATGACTCAGCAGGTACCATCAGGGTGCCCCAGAGCAAAGGAGTAAAGCTGTGCCGGCGCAGGAGACTGCTATGACTGCACACAGACAGATACACACGGAGGTGGAAAAGTTTGTAAAGTGATGCTGGGGGGCCGAGCCCACTGCAGTGAAAGCAAATATGAAGACGGTGGATGTTTTCATCCTGGCAAGTGTCATGTTTTAGAGACTTGGCATGCTAACTGTTGGTCTGGGTTTGGGCTTGTATTCTGAATTTCTAACTCCAGAAATCTGAGGTATAAGGAAAATGTATAAGGAGTAGTCCTGATGCACATCAATTCCTTATGTTTCATGCATTGCAATTAATTGATGTAATTTTTGGCAGACATCTTATGTGCCAAATGTCCTTTGCAGGTTGAGGTTTAATCTTGTATGTTTTATTGATATTGTCTCTCCTAAACATTCTACATCTAACGAATACTGAACAGTTCAAATAGAGTGTACAGATACCAACCTTCATTTGGGATCTGAAGATTTGCAGTTTCATCCACAGACTCGTCCCCATTGACAGTTAATAATATTGATTATGATTCAATGACTCAGGAGAGATTTTTGCAGTAAATTTGTCTTTTTTCAGTAAGTTTGTTTCTGATAGACCACCAGACCAAAAGTTAGTTTGTTTCTGATAGACCACCAGACCAGACCAAAAGTCGACCCTTTTTGGATTGTTCCTTTTTTTAAGCTTCTTTTGTTTTGTTTTTTTGGCAGTTGAGCTGATGCAACGCTGCATGTGTAAAGAAGGAGCTCCTCGGTCCAACAGCAGATAAGCTGTTAGACAGTAATATTACTGGTGTTAGCGTCAGAATATATGCCCTTCAGTTTTCTGCTGAAAGCCCATGTACCAGACAGTCGTAAATGTTGTATGAGTCTGTGGAGGGTTTCAGAAGGAGCAGGGGAGGGGGAGGTGGTGTGGAGGGAGGAGAAAAATGGGACAGAGTGGGAAGAAGACAGCAGTGGAAGATGTGGTTCAAGAAAAGATGCTGATGTAAACATATTCAAGGTCAAAAAGTTGGTTTAATTAGATGCTTTGCTCCCAATTTCTCGAGCACTATTTTCTGAGCGGTGTCCAAACTTCCCCTCGGTCTAGAATTGATGTTTTTTAAATACCTGTTGTTAGTCATAAAGCTAAACCACTAGTAAAGATTTATATATATAATATACAGTATGCTAAGCTAGGAAAACTTAGGTCAAAACATGGCAAAAATAGCTACAAGTTAGCCAAGCACTAAAGAACAGAAACAAAAACAGTTGAAATAAAAACGTTGCAAAAAGATACTTTTCTACCCATCAAGACCAAAAACACTGAATGAATAAGCAACCTGCAGTTTAAGGTCAGGTCACACCAGACATGCATGTTTTATTAGAAAAACCTCGTCCCTGAAAGAATTAAGAATTAGAAGGTTCTAAACAAAGGGATTTTCAGTTTTGATCCTTCAGACTTTGTAAATGACTATTTGAGCTTCACACATATGCTGTGTGTGTGTGTGCGCAGCTGGCAGAAAGAACATCAAAGCCATGATGTTCTTTGCCAGAGCGTTTACACAACACGCTGTAGCTTTAATCACACACTCAGTTAGTTCTGCTTGTAAATTAATACACAGCTATTTGCATTCATTTGCATATGCTGGCAGTGTGTGGACTCTGCAACCAGCGCTTTGATTATTTACCGTGCAGCGTTTAATTTATCACAGTCCACAGATCAGGTGCTCGTCACCTGCTGCTGATTGGATCAAGACTTTCTACTCCGAGAGTTTCAAACGTCCTTCTCAACACTTTCTTTTTTTGTTCTTCTTAAGTTTGTCATCTTCTCTGTGGCTCCTGCAGTTACGGTTGCCAGGTCTGCTTAATTGAAGCGACTTCGGGCTTGTTATTCTGTACATTTGGTTGAAAGCATTGATATCTGTGAATTGCATTGCATTGGGGGTTTGCTCAGAAAGCAAAGATGTTACTTACTATCAGATGGCAATATAAATCTGTTTCCATGCACAGATGAAGTGAGCCCTCTGCCCTTTACTGTCACCCCACAGTAGGGGTGATGAGTAGCTCATTTTTATAAACCTGGTTGCTTGGATCTCACAAAATCTGGCATCTTTGTTGTAATTCACAGCAATAAAATCAGCCTTTGAAACAGAGAAAGTTCCCTTCAACTTGGTATTACAGGTGCTTCAGTCAATTTCAGAGATTAATTCTCTCCTTTGTAATAAACTCCAGACACACAAAAGAACATTTTCTACTCAGATCAGTTTATTCTCATTCTTACACTATAATTCACCTCTCCTTTCCTTCACTCAGTTCTTAATTAATTGCCAAAAAACTAGGAGGCAAAAAAAAGAACATCACTGGAGGCCAAAAGAGAAGGAAAAAAGCTATGGCAACAAACAATGTTTTTTTTCTTTCTCCTCTGGCGAATGTGGGGCAGTGATGAATACGACGGCTTCCCTGTCATTAATCAGAACAGCGCTTGTCTCTCCCTGGGATGGCCTTCGTCAGACACCCCAGGCCTCCCCCCAGAGGGTCCTCTTCCTATCTCTCCCTCTCTACATATCCTGACAGCTTTCACCCCCATCCTGCAGTCCCTGCAGTGAAGAGGCTCTCCCTCAGCGCCGCTGCTAAAAAAGACCTGGTAGAGATGCCGAGGAGATTGGGGGCTTAGAGCATCAAGTTTACCTGCTCAGGAAGAAAAACACAAAAATAAAACGGCAAATAAAGTGTGAAAGGAGGAAGTGGAACACATGCGTACCAGGCTATCAGGATGCTGCTGTTATTTGTAACCCTCCTCCAGCCCATCTCCAACACATCAGTTTTTTTCCCCACACTCTGGCCTGTCTTTAACAAGGAGGCCGTCCTTGGGAGATTTCTCTCATCATCCATCAACGGCAGCCTTGGAGTCACACAGGGCAGGGAGAGAGGGCGAGAGAGATTGAGCATACATGAGAGGGGAAGAGTGAGAGAGAGGGAGATGGAAGGGAATGTGGAGGAAAATAGATGAGAAGCAGAGAAAAGCAAGGTGAAATTGATTTAATTAACAGGTGGAGGAAGCAATGAATGAGGTGAAGGAAAACTGTGTTGGTCGTCTGTTTCTCATGTCACAGCAGGGCTGACGACACACCAGTGGAATATAAAGCATCCTTGTTGAAGCGGGAGTTTCACTCTGCAGCAACATTTGCCAAAAAGTTGGTGTGATTTAGGTGTAAAAGACAAAAACGAGGAGGAAATCTCTAGAAGTCAGACCAAATATAATTAAAAGAAAAATACAATTTAAACTGGGGTAACTGGGACTACAACAAATTAGGCTAGAAATATCTAAAGTTCAAGGAACCCCAACGAAAGCTACACAATATCCCAGCAATTTTGCCATAAATTGTTGCCCAACAAACGGCTTTCACTGAAAGTTAGCTCAGGTACATTAGAAACATAACGAAAAAAACAAAAAAAAAGAAACTTGGCGTAGTTAGCGCAGAAATTACAATTATTGCATTAAAAGTTTTTTTTAGATTTTTAAATAGATGACTAATTAGGCTGCTATTGAACAAATCATCTAAAATATATTCATAAAATTTAAGGTTTTAAAATAATAGCTTAATGAAAATGTAACTATCAGAAAACAAGTTTCACTTAGTTAAGATTGAAATGGCCAAAAGTTCCTGAAAGTAGTGAAGGATAAAAAGACATTTTTTTGTGAGTCCTGCTCAGATATTTCCTTTACAGGATGATTCTCTCTGATTCATTGCTCTGATATGAGTTCTGATCTGTAATCTCTTGTTGTTCTTTTTATCTGCCCTGGTTGTGTGTTCCAGACAAAAAAGGGAGAATCCTAGTCCAACATCCTCTGATTGCCCCGCGGTCGGCCTGGACAAGTCATCTCAGCGCTGGTGAAAAATTGCCCCTGCGTAAACATCACCTTACAGCCGATGTTGAGGATAGGGCTGGAAGTGGGCCAGACTGGAACAGACTGTCGAAGACAGGGACGAGGAGGTGGGTGGGTTCATTTTTCCACCCAGTGTCAGATGGAACTTTACTCACGGGTGACTTTAATACATCTCATCTCCGAACTGGGGGAGATGGCATTTGTTAGCCTAATTATTGAGCGTCTGTTGGGTCATTAGGGGCTTAAATGTTGAGAAATGACTTTGCCAAAGACGTATGACAGAGTGGAGGGTCGGATGTTTGAACACTAAATCAAGTCTTTTGTTTTCTATCTAAAAAACAAACTGCAATTCGGTTTTTACTTTCCTAATGACATTTTTTCAACGACCGTGTTATTGTTTTTGGAGCTAGCATTTAGCCTAGTTAATGGCTAAAGTCAAAGCTAAATCAAGTTGAACCTTACATAGCATTACCTTAAATTGGTGGTTCTATAGTGAAGTGGTTATCACACCTGCCTTACATACCTGCTTTACATGCAAAAGGGATGGGAGGGTCTTCAAATATTATAAAAATATTTATCCCTTAGTTGCAACAAAGGCCTGCAGTTACAGCTGCGTCCATTTTTAAGGTACAGTTTCTGATTTCCCACTCGAGCGTCCTGTTTGTTGTTAAGCTCAGTTACTTCTTTTGGTCCTACCTTAACTTGTTCACAGTTTGATGCATGTTTCAGACACATGCCATCAATCACCTGCAGTTGAGAAGAGTGTTTGCACTAGTGTTAATGCACGTGCACACACACACACACTCTCACACACTGCCTCTGCTGCCGCTCATGTGTGTAACTCAATTCTCGCTGTGTCCATTTATCAGCAGCCCACTACTGTTGTGAGTGACAGCTTGAAAATTACAAATGAAGATGGTGAACAGACGTGTGTGTGTATGTGGGTGTGTCAGTGTGTGTCGGTGTGTGGACGCAGTCTCTGAGTCAGTGGGAGTGGGTTTGAATGTTGGACACATGCCGACGGACTTGCGTTAGTGCTTGATGACTGTGGTGAGAATCAGAGAACAAAGCCAATGTGGCAGAACTGTTGCAGGTGCAGAACTGGGCGACAACAGCTCATTTGTTCTTGTGTGTGCAAGTATTCACACATGTATTCTTATCTGTTGTTTACTGTCATATATTTTCAATACTTTGTGTTATTGTTCCATAGATTGCAGCTTGAATTTCTCACCAAGATTCTAGAGGCATTAATTGGTCCCTCCATCTTGACAATTTTTTTCTACTCCATAATTCGAGGCTTAATCTTCAACAAACCCATTAACACAGAGAAAATGTTCTCCGTGTGAACCCAAGAAGTGCACAATAATTTCCTCTCCTTTTCATAGACGTCAGGTCGTGCAGCCTTTGTTCTCTTTGTTCGACCTCTTGTTTACACTCTCACAGCCTGGCTTGTCGTTGCCCTTCTGTGCCTCCACAAACCCTGCGCTGCCTTCTCTCATCTTCCTACCAGTGTTTGACTCAAACCTGGTCCAACAAACTGGCTGATGTCCAGACTGGCTGAGCCTCACAACACAAGCTGATACAAATAGAGATGGAGGCTTTCTTCTGTGAACTTGACACTTCAGCAGCGCAAACTGACAACAGTGATTTGTGCAAACATGCACATGAAGAAACTTTTTTCAAAACACTCACTGGCATGGACGCAAGCTCTGGACACACACTTGCCACAGGCGGGGAACTGATGAAATTTTATGCCAACTCTCTGAAGCGTTCTTTTTTTTCTCCCCCTATTACATCTTCAGGCTGGTGGAGGGAAACAGAGTCTGTCACAACTCCTACGCTGCTTTCCACGAGTTCATATTCATGTCAGTGCCATCTAATTGCAGAGGTAATTAGATTAGGGGATGGCTGTGTTTAAAAATAAAAGGCGCTCATGTTTCACATGCAGATACTTGACGGGTACATCTACGGCATTTGAAGGCAGCAGGATCTGACTAAATGCTGCACCGTTCCTTCTTTTCTTTTGCTGCTTTTTCTCCCTCTCTTGCTGCAGGGAAAATGTCTTCTAAAGAGAAACTTCATTTCACACAATGATCCGCTTGGATTCCTCACATAACCAGGAGGTTAAAGGTCAAAAAGTTCAAAATGCTTCTGAGGGAAAGTTTGGAGGCGAGGATGTAGCATCCAGAGGAAAGAGGTTTTTATCACATCCAGCCTCCTACTGACACCGGAATGTGACGTACAGTACATACACTGAGCGTTCGTCTTGTGTGGTTTTTTTTGTGCGTTTGGCTTCTGTTTGGTGCTGACATGATACCCGCAAAACTGTAATACCATGGAATTGAGAAGCCAACGTGGGGTCAGCAAGAAACGGCCGTCCACCGCTGTGTGAGGTGGTTCTCCGCTTGTACATTTCGGTATTCGAGATTTTCATGTTTCTCTCTTGGCTCACTGCAGTTGTCGACAGTTGGAAAAGCACTTGAGAAAGCAGCCACACTGTGATGTTCATTTTTTCAAAGATCAAAGTCGAAGTCATATTTTCTCGTATTTTCTAGTACATCATCATACTTTCCTGTCACACGGTGGAACCATGAGGACATGGGTTGACACTAGTCATATCCACAAAGTAGGCGTTTTGACCTGCATCCTTTTGAGTTTGAGAAAAACATCGCTGCAGAAAATCACACACCCACAGACTTCCTTTGGAATCACTTGTGTTTTCACCCTTTGATTGACCTTTTAAGATAAAATACAGTCCTGGCATCTTCTGAGCAGTGGTGGCTTGGCGGTTAAGGAAGTGGACTTTGGTCTGGAAGGTTTCAGGTTTGAGTCCACCAGCTGCCAAGTTACCACTGAGATGCTCTGAGCGTGGCATCGTCCCTACACACTGTTCACTTTGGTGATGGGTAAAATGCAGAGGTCACATTTGGTTGTGTGCTGTGTCACGATGACAAGTAGTTCACTTTCCTTCCTGTGTGTACATTCCCTGCCTCTCTGTTGTGTGAAGGTCTGAAGGTATCTCCATTGATTTCTGTAAGTTCTGCACACTTGATGTCTGGTGATTGATGTTATCAAGGTGATGTATTAGTCACGTCTACTGGATCGGCAGCAGGAGAGAACTCTTTTGTCCCTGTCTTTTGTGCATCTGGTCGTTGTTTTTCAATTTATTCTTTTTCTTTTTTTTTTTTCTCTGCACAAAATTCTTTCTCTTTTCCTCCCTTGTGGTGTTTTATTGTGGCCCTGCAGTATCCTGTTAGATCAGGCTGTGAAGTGCTCCTTTGTTGTGAACTACGTTAGATCTCGCCTCCTGCAGCCACACTGTATAGACCCAGGCTATGAGAGCAGACAGTGGGCGCGGGGCTTCACGCTCTGCGGTCTCTCATGTCGCTGTTGTTCTTTCTGTCTGACCAGAGGTCTAATGGCTCTATAATCACAGGCCTTTCTTAACCCGGGAGTGAGCAATTTCCTATGAATGAGGGAGCAAGGAAGGAAGTCAAGCAGAGTGGAAGAAAAGCGACAGGTTGGCAGCACAGCTCCCATAATTCCTGTATTACACTGACAGGTACTGTAGCAGAAGTGCTGAGGGCCTGCTCGTAAATTGATTGTGTCTGCTGCTGAGTGCTGCAGTGAGACTAGATGCAGATGGTAGTTTCCACACGCAACTGTACTGACCTTAGACATTTGATTTGCTGGAAAAGTCACAACAACTTCACATTTTCCTTGCTGTCTACGAGATGTAAAATGGAGTGATGTCACTGGACCACTTCGGAATAGTTATTAGAAGCATGTAATGTGATTGTAACCTAAGGTTTGAAATGATATAATGGTGGTTATAGCTTTTGCCTTCCAGCAAGAAAACCTGTGGTCCAAGCTCTAATGGATTCCAAGTAATAATGGATTCTTCCCACAATTCAAAACCACCAGCGGTATTTTCACACTAAATTGACAAAAGGTCTAAATGTAAGTGTGAATTGTTGTTTGTGTTTACATGTGATGGAGAGCAGTGTGTGACTGCTGGCCTCTCCATGGCCTTGAGTTTCTTCAAGTCATAAAGGATGGATGGATGGATTGGGGGATGGATGGTTTTTCACAAAAATGTGGCTTTGAATTATTTTTTTCTCTCCATAAGAACCCACTATAGGCCGTTGCCAACTTGAATGTTTTCTATTACATTTAGAGCTTCACTACTAGACCTGCTTGATACTTGATGGTGAGACAGGTAGCTGTGATGAAAAGGCTGCTGCTGCCTTTATTCACTTGATGAAAGTAGTCCCTGTCCTTCTGTGACTGCCGTCGTACATCTCAACATATGTTCAACCATCCACTTCATAAATGATATATACATTTTTGGTGCCGCAGCCATTTGATATCACCTAGTTTTCCGTGTAATGCAATATAATGTGGAATGATGTGATGTGATTCAGCGGAGCATAAACGGCTTCATTAGAATTCTGCTGTGTTTTTATATCGTCTGCATTTGGAAAAAATAAATGTGGTAAACATAAATCAACGGAATGCAGTTAAGGCAGGGAGAAAAATTCAAATGTTCTCCTTCACAGACTGTTTGCTCTGACATTTATAACAATGTGCTGCGTGTTTTGTAGCATAGAGGAGACGGACAGCTCATTTTATACTTTCAAAAACTGTATATAAAACACTGTGGTGCCTCAGGATCACTCACTGAAACCATCTGCGACACCAGGCACGTCTAAAGTCGGGGCCAATTGTAGAGGTTAGACTTGTATTTGTGACTGAAGGCACATTTGTGTTCTGGTGAAGTATGATTTGAGAAAGTTTAGATGACTTTTATAAATGTATTTTTGCTCTTCTAACACATTGAGCAATTTTTTAGGGGCCAATCGTTAGTTGTTTGTGGCTAAACCTTGTCTCAGCTACATGTTGCAGTTTTATGCCATTTTTGTAGTTATTTATCTTCTATTTTTTTAACAGACATTCCTAATTGTCGGGCAAATTCTTAAGTTTCTAATTATCTTGTAGCCAATTTACAATAAAAATTAATAATTTGCTTGAAGTAGAAGTAGAAGGCTCTAAGGTTGTTTTTTCTTTTTTAAAACGTAAAGCATTTGCATATGAAACAAATCCTTTAGATACAATAGAGGATGTCTGCAGCCTCAGGGTGTTCTCCGTTGCAGACAATAATAATACAAATCATTGTTGTGGAAATTAGTTTATAAATTAGTGACATTCAAAACAACAGAACATGAGCATCAAATTTTTATATGCAAATAAATACATTAAAAGTATTGATAGAAGTGATAATAAGATCTAGTTGTATGATGTGTATTTCCAGCTGATGAATGGAGTGGTTCAGACTTTTGGACATTTATTAACTTTCAATATCACGCCACACAATGCATAAAAGATATACAGTAGAGTGTCATTTCAGAGCTGGAGGAACTCTATTTCACAAACCAAAGGGTGGAGAACGGAGGGGAACAGAGGGTGGGAGGAAATCATATATGCATGTTGATTTTTTTATTTTATTTTTCAAACTTTGGGAGTTTTACACTGTGGTAGAGTCAGTTTGGAGGCAGCTTCACTGAATTATGTCTGCAAGTGCATGAAAGAAGAACGAATGGGAATTGTAGGCGTTGAGTCGTCTGGTTAGAGTGATTTGGAGAAAATACAAGAGCTTATTTGACTTTAGGCAACTTTTCCAGTGTATAAAGTCATAAAATAAAATAAAAAAAAATATATGTATACATATATTTATATATATGTGTGTAAATGACAGATTATATATTGGCCAAAGTTAATCATTACGCAGGTAAACATATTTTTGCCAAACACAAATATTTTGCCATTAACAACATAAAATTAGCCTGCTAAAATGTTGCCCAAATGCTAACTGAAATTCTTGACCCATTATGCCTCTGTGTAGTGGAACAAGTCGCCTATAGAGGGCGACCTTTGACTGTTCTGAGTCAGACAAGCAATTCATGGAAGATTCACCCTCATCATCATCACCATCATCATCAAGCACAGTGACATCTTTCATAGTTTCCCTCTGTCTCTGACTGTCAGATTTCTGCTCTGAGGAAAGAAAAGACAGAGGTGATGATTGATGGGAGAAAATGTGATGAGAGTCTGGAGGTGAGAGGGAAGATTTGGCTCCGTGGCAGATGATTTGAGGATCACTGTGAGCCTCTGAAATAGTTCTGCAGTGAGGAAGGTGGTCTGGAAGCATTAAACTGTAATGGTGGACCAGTGGCTTTGACCACAGACTTTGTAGAGGCTGGTTTTTATGAGTTTTTTTATATAGAAAAAACAGCAGGAAAAAAACGCACCATAGGTTCTCCTGTGTTTATTTATCTGCTTAAGTACATTTTATCTCACTGATAATAACACTGGCTCAAATAACCCTGAGACAAAACAACCTATATATGTCTGAGCTGATATTTACTTATGGCTAACTTCAAGCTCTCTTCCTGGGGATAGTAATCTTTTTGGACAATTATATTTTAGTTTTGAACTTGACTATTACCTTTGTGCATGTGTTTTAAGCAATGCATTGAGACATCTTTTTGTTTTTTTTGTAGCAAATTTGACTTGAGATAATTTTAGGCATTTTTGTTTTAAAACCTTTCTGGTTAAAATCTTTCTTTTTTTAAAAAATTTAGATACATTTTTTCTAATACCTTTCAAATTTTGAGTGTTAACCATGATTTAAAAAAAAAAACCACTTTAAATAAAAAAAAAAAAAAAACACTTTAAATAAAGTTTGTCATTTTTTTTCCGCTGTATCTTAAGGAAAATGTCTTGACTCCATTCCCCTGTTTCCCTCTGCTGCCTGACTTGAGATACAGAGATTCCTGTGTAAATGTCAGGTCTTGATATGAATAATATTCTCAACTGCCCTTCACTGCCTCTATCAGAAATTGTATCAAGGAAAGTCTTTTTAGAGGAAGATGTGAAAGTCTGTTACAGGTGTAATCCACATGTAAATGTCAATATAAACAACAGGTTCACTTGACAGCATGAAATCAAAGCCTGAAGCTCTAACCTGATGACTGCTTCAGGATGAGTCTGGAACTTGTTTGAATCAGCTGGTGATGCATCTCCTCTCCTGTGATTAGGTCAGTGTAAATGTCATTTGCTACTGAGCAAATCTTCACGGTTGGGATTTTGAAAACAAAGATCAGGATCTATTTGAAACAGCGACTGAGACTCACACTTCGCCCCTGCAGCGCTGCTTCACACTGCACTGTTTAGAATCTTTCGTTTTCATTCTCACCTTGCACAGGCATCAAAAGTCAACCAGCAGCGTAAAAGAATATAACAGTTCTGCATGACATTATACTTAAGTGTTTATCTACCTGTTCGGCTAACTCGCTGACAACAAAGAAATCATTAGCCTCCTGCGTAGTTTTTAAAATGAGAAGCTTTGCATACGTGCAGATGCATTACTTACAGTACCTTACAGGCTAGCTGTGTCACAGTAGATTTGAGTTCTTCAATACTTGTTCTTCTTCTTCATGTTTCAGTATCATATTTGTCTTCTCGGGTAGCTTTTGTGACTTACTTGATAATGGCAACATGGCGTTCTAACAAAGGTGTAAAGAATTGTCTAGTAACGCTACAAAGTAAAGACAAAGGTTGGATTCTATAAAAGCAATGTCAAAGCGAGGTTGAATTAGGAGCACCCTCTGCTGGCTTAAGTGTTGACTATTTATGTCAAAAAATCCTGCTGTAAAAGAACACATTTAAATGACAAGTAATGCAATGTTCACTGACTAGAGTAGACATTGCTCTAAGTTTCCAACCTGAGTAATTTAATAAAAGCAGCAGCAGGTAAATTATTTTTTAATGCTTCCATCCTTTTGCTGTTTTCATCCTGAGATGAATGTGGATGCTTTCCTTGCCAGGGCATGATGTTTCATCTGCTACAAACAGCCGTGGCTGAAAACTTCATCAACAAGCTGAGAAATAATTGTGTTCTGTCCTGACAAATGGTCGCCGGAGTGGGCCTGGACTTCACACTGTTCCCATTTAAATTCATTTGCTGCCAGGGCTCCTACAGTTGGTAAGCCTTTCTGTACAGTGGCCATTCTGCATTTATCCCTAGTAAACACTCAGTTTAATTTGACTGGGGACTCAGCGTGGTACAAATTAAATCAACTCCCTGTGTGCAGTCATTTATTTCACAAGGACACACAGATAGAGACGGAGTAAGTCGGGTTGGAGTGAGGCAAAAAGAACATAAATCAAAGTGCAGAGCAAGTGGCTGCTACAAACTCAACAGTGATGTCATTCCCCAAAACCGTCATGTTCCTTTGTTCTTGCGTTCATCTGAATATGAGCAGACGGTTTGTTTTGTTCTAGACCTTTTCATGTTGTGATCGCTCAACAGAACAGATCACCTAGATGGCACTAATGGAAACAAGGAGGCAATTTGTCCTCAGAGTTAATAAGTTCTGAGCGAAAGAGAAGAAAATAGGAGGCTGAGGGAGAAATGAAGAACAAAGAGTAGGA
>NC_024324.1:3018842-3038190 GCF_000523025.1 Cynoglossus semilaevis
CCAATGTATATATAAAAGCTTAAACTTGTCCATACTATATAACTTTGATTAAACTTTGAGCAAAACTAATGCATTACGTAAAGTCATTAGAATTGAGCAAATCTTCATCTTCATCCAAAAAATAGCTTTTGTCCCATTTATGCTAATAATACCATAATTTCAAACTCCCTTAGTTTGAAAACACCTCAGTGTGACGACTTGGCAGAGCCAAGGTCACCAGTGCTGGAGAGAGCTCTGCTTTTGTTTATGCGCCTTGGTTAAATTAGAGTTTCATTTAATTTTGGTTTAATCAAAGTTAGATTTTCTAAAAGCAAGCAAAACAGTCTTAGAGGGCAGAGGGAGTAGTTTCGCCGAGTTAGCAGAGAAAGTAACATTTTGTTTGTGCATAATCAAAGTGCATCATCCTTTGTTTTGTTTGTTGTCTTTTGTAGTTCAGCTGCTCATTCCTGGATGGAGGAGAAAATATAAAAAATATTTTTTTATTGTCAGTCACCTGGACAATGCATTTGAAAAAGATGAAATGTACTGGAGTTCTTTTATAGACTATTCAACCCTTTAAAAACATGAAAGGGTACAATGCAAGTTTATTTGTTTTACAACTCAGACAACAAGGATAATCAAAGTCCTTTAGATCAGATCATTTACATATAAAACACTTCATTTGTTTTTTAAGCTTGTTCTGTCAAATTCAGAAAAGCTTTTTATTCAAGGCATTAATGAGTTTGTAACGTTATAAAACGACAATATCAATCTTTTTACTCTTTACGTTATAAAACGACAATATCAATCTTTCTGTTTACTCTTCTGACAGAAATGAATGGTGGCTGTGTGCATGTGTACGTGAATGTAACATATATGGTTGTGCGTGTTTGTTGTGATGTACAAAAAATGTCTGCTTGGAATCACTGACATGCTGTCCATAATCTCCCTCATCCTTTTGGGACACGTCCTTTTTCTTTCTGTGGTATCTCAGTGTAAAGCCTTGGGGGTGGCGTAGGGGTGAGGGTTGGAGAACAGTGGGGTACTCAGGAGCAGAAAAAGATGGGGGGGGATGCTTCATTGTTCACTGTGATGGCATCAAAACACACAATGATGATTCCCTGTCACGATTCCCATTCTCTCCCTGATGGTCTCCTAATGCCCTAACAGCATTGTGCATGTTCCTGTCCCCAGATCCCCAAACACCAGATCACATGTTGAGGATTTCAGACGGTGTAGTTCCCTTGTCGTGGTTGGAATTTTAAAGGCTGGAATTAGCTGCATTATAGATCAAATTAAGTCGAAGAATCGATTCAACATAAAGGTAAAATATGTCTTTATGTAGATGATGCAGTTATTTTTTTGTTGCCTTTTAGCAAATGTAGGCCCTAATAAGCTACAGACATCCTTTTGTCTTTGTCTTTATCTATTAATTTTAAATGTTTACCAATGATGTGTAAAATCTTTAAACATGGAGTAAAAAATACCCAGAGGCCTCCACTAACCTTTCGAACGTTTGCTCTAATTACATTATGTTAGGCAAATAAAATGTGTTCAGAGCTTTAGAGCTACGTTTTTAGTTTTTAAACAGCGGAGAAGTAGATATTCCACTGCTGAAGGCGAAACTATGCTGTTGAATAAACAAAAACATGAATCACAAAAAGTCCTCACGGATGCAAAACATCTACAGCATGTCAAACAAATGGCAAGTCAAACATTGTTGTCATTTTTCCGTTCATAAAATGACAGGTAATTAAAAAGCTGTCAATCGATCAGTCACTGCACCTAATGATTGATTTCCCATCATTATTTGACTAATTGTTTCTCGACATAAACATTTCAGTTGTTGCTTTTCATAAACAGAATTGCAAAAAAGAGATGACAAGGATGAGTGAACGGTTTGTCAAATTCCATCATTCTAACATTGATTAGACCTGCGGTGTTAAATGTTTCCACTTGGGGGCCAAGGGAGCCCAGTTTAGGATTCTGTAGTGGCAACTGACCGGAGGGCCAGCTGCTTTGTTTGCGATACTACATAACAGTATATATTTTTTTTCTAAAAATAAAATAGCACAAACAAATACAGTAAAGTTACTTACACTTGGGAAGTACAGCCAGTCCTCAGGTGCAACTGAAATACTCAAATGATAGACAGATGACAGACATTTTCATGTCTGAAACATGTGGCCCATGTGGTCTAGTGATGTCTAGTATCCAACCAGTGCACATCAAAAATGTCCCTGAAATCCAAAACAAAGCACATGGTGACAGGGATTAAAGAAGAAAGTGGAATACGGGACAGTTGGCTTAGTCGCAGCTGTCAAGTTTGTCTCTCGTCTTGTTTGGAAAGTGAAGGGAAAAAAAAAAGTTGGAGTAAACTTTAAATGACTCCTCGCCGCTCCTTTTTATTCTCCCTCCTCCCTGACCCGTCGGTACATTAGCAGGCTGTGGCTCAGTCAAAGCAGAACAAGGGGAACGGCAGAGTCAAAGATTGAGAACCATTCAAATGTGCTGCACTCTATTTCACCCTCTTTTTCACCGCGTGTCCTCGTTGCTCTCTTCATTCTGGACGTCTATTTCATTTTTCTCTTTTATGTGAGCGCCTCCTTCCACCCTCTGTACCTCCTCAGGTGCCTCCTTCTGTCCTTTATCCCCTCACTACCCTCACAATTTGCATTTTTCACTTTTTTTTAAATCCTTTATTTTCTTTTTTATTCCCTCTCCACTCTTCCCTGTTTTTTTTTCTATGTTAAATGGGTCTTTTTCTCTCTCCGATTTACAGCATCTCACAGTCCGCTTATTCAAAACAATACCTAACAGTTTCATCACGGGTCCCACGGGTCAATGCTGATTTAAACCACATCTCTCTTCGTTCCTCAGCATCTCACTCTCTTTCTCTCTCTCTTTCTATATGCTTTTAAACTGCGTCAGTGACATAATGCATGCACATGCACACGACCTCCTTCATAACTGAGCTCATGTACTGATGGTAATGCATGGGTGTGATTTGTCATTAAAGCTGAGCAGGAGACTTCCACTGGGACTCATTCAGGCCATTATATTATTAGTCAAAGGCACTGAGGGCAGAGTGTTTTAATGGGATTTACTATTCATTCACTTCACCCACCTTATATATGGTACCCCATAGTGCTTCACATCACATATGACCTGCGTAAAAGGGGCTAAAGTAAAAAAAAAATACTGCCACAAAATAATACAATATGATGATGATGGTGATGGTGATTTATATAAGAACCTGTCTGCAAAAACATTTCTCAGCCACAAAGAAACATCAGTCAGGCTGTTGTTCTGTTATTTAAACGCACAATATACTGTAACAGATATTATCAGCTGCATAAAATATATTCAAGACCTTTAGCTTTAAAGATTTAAAGATCAACTAAAATAAAATAAATTAGCCAAACATATAGCAAAAAATATATACTGTAGATGATAGTATGGAGGACAGTCAAAAACATAAATATAAAAGATTTGCCCTGGAATCGATCTAAAAGTTAGCCATATAATGACAAACCATTCACTTCATTTATTTTTGTAAAGTTGTTCTGAAAAAATAACAAATTGCAGAAAAACTTTGGCAAGCCTTGTTGAAGCTGTGTTTATAAACTACCAAGTAGGTGCACCCCTCTGCCCCCATCCCCAAAGAAATACATGCACTTTGTTCACCATGTCTAGAAAGGTGCAGTGCAATCATTAATCTGGACAGTGTTCTTTTCTCAGCGAGATTAATTCACTGCTGTTTTGCTTTTGGAAATCTCGATCATTGTCAGAGTGGCCTTTCAGCAGCGCATTTTATCACCGCTCCCGTTCTGAGGCCACTTCCAAATGTCTCTCTCTCTCCCTTTTCTGAAAATTCTGCTTCAAATCAATGCAAGCAATCTGGCCTGCTGATATTTTGTATTGACCTTTTAACAAGATCACATTTCTCTGGCCCTGCATTACCCAGGGGACCGTGCTGCAATACAGCCACTCTAATCATACTACAGACCCTGATTATACAGCATGTTTAGCCTTTATCAACCTCCAACCACTCAGTCTCCATAAATGATGGTGTCATTTGCGCAAATGTTGGATGAGGATGATTTTAATACGACGAGACACTGGAGCACGCAAAAATAGATCCGGAAAAATCTGTGTATGTTTTCATTAAATTAAAAATAATCACAGAGGGGTGAATATACTGTATGTGGATGGAACTAATCAGACGATAAGACAAAAATGTTGTTTTTGATTTTTAGGTTGTGGAAATGTGCAGCGCATGTCCCAAGGTATGATGAACACATTGCTTGTAGCTCATTGTGTAACGAAAGGCAGAAAATACCTCCTTCTTTGTGCAATAATTAGAACAACATTTGATTGCCATATTTCTTTGTCTGAGATGTGCAGTACAATTGTCAGATGGGTTAAGCTAAATGTTAATCCATAAACAATTTTCAGTTAACAAATGAACGTGAAAATAGTTTTAATTAATCGTAAGATAAAACATGTTCATGAAATTCTTAATTACAATTAAGATAAAACATGTTCATGAAATTCTTGTTACTAATTACAAATGTTACGAATGTGTGTCTATGTTGTCTATTTACTATTTTATAATATTTGTTTTTTGGACTTGAATTTCACCTCGACACATGAAAAATGAACGCGACACAAGAGTTTTCCATCAGGCCCGGTCCTGAAAAGCATCAGAATTAGTCTTTTCACCGCAGTGCCACACTTTCTCCTTTGGCTTTTTTTTTTTACCGCCTTCTTCTCCTGGCTAAGCTGTCAAGTCTGACTAATACAGATACACAGTGATAGATGTAACTGCTGCACACTGTTCACTGTGTGAAATATGGCCCTGCTTCTCCCACTAAATACATTATAAAAGTGTCGGCGGTGCATGTAGTGCTGCTGTTTTTCCTTGATGGTACAGGTGTTTATTGTAACACAGTCGGTCAGTACGTGGTGCACACACACGTGCACATGCTCACATGAGATATACTTGTTATCACTGGGTCCGTGTTTACACCCAGGGTTTATCACAGGATACATGGATTTTACCAGTGGATGTCGTGTTTATCACCTTGCAGATACAGAAAAGAAATCAGATTAACGACAGTCTGGTCAGCTCTGTGTGCGTGTGTGTGTGTGTTTAGTTTAGGTGACCTGAATTTTTTAGGTTCCCACGATTTATGATTTAGTTTGGAGTTAGGGTTAGGAAAAGAGTCAGGGTAGAGATTAAGATTAGGCATACACTTGTATCAAATAAGGTGGGCATGTGTCTGTGAAGTACTCGTGTGTGTGTGTTGTAGGAGAGCACAGTCAGGGTTGTTTGTGTTTGTACAGCCTCCCAATAAATGTTGGGTTGAGAGTGAGATCCTACGTTTTTACGAAGTCATTTCTCTTCTACAGCTTAATCCTTCTGCCACGGGCCGGGGTGGATCTTGGAAGGAGGGGATGGGCAGAGTTGGTGATCTGGAGCCTGGGCTTTTTTTTCTGCTCGGCTCTAAGAAGATACCTATCTCTACGCTTCTAAATGAATGTGAAGTCTTTCCCAGTTATTGGCTATCGTTCAAGTTGTAAATAGTAGGGAATGCACACGTCTTACCCAAGGACTCATGAGCATGTAGTTTGGTGGAGTTGGGAATTGGACCTATGACCTATTGGTGTGAAGATTTGACAAGCTCTCTACTCATTTACTAGCCAGCTATTTCAACACTTCTAGAAATTCTGAGGTTGAAGAAAATTATTTTGTTTTTAAATTTTACCTTGAGCTCAGGGTTGTCTAGAAATTCTGAGGTTGAAGAAAATTTTACCTTGAGCTCAGGGTTAAGGACATGTAACGGACCATTAAAAAAAATTAGATTTTCTTAATAAAAAGTGATGAACAGAAGTCATCAGAGGAGGAACAGGAAATGTAAAATGGAAACACGTGTTTTAGGAAGGGGAACAGAGATAATGGAGATGACGTGGAGCATTGGAACGTGGGGATAATGAAGACAAATGAGCGACGCATCTAGGTGTGGAAGCGGGAGGAGAAAGGTGGAAGTGGATGAAAACAGATGAAGGTGTGTGTGTTGGGGGGGTTGGAGCAGGACGACATAGATGAAGATGATGAACAGGAGGAGCGTACAGAGCATGAGCAGGTGGCAGGTGGTTTCTTGAATCGTATTAAAGGGGTAAACATGGAGCTTTTCCCCCGTTCTTATTTTAAGGGTTAGGACAAGGTCTTCTTGTGATGTGGTGAACACATTCACTTCAAATCTGTTTCTCCTTCTTTATTTCAAATGGCTACTGCCAGCCCACGATTGTCCACACCCAGGTCAGGTCCATCATCATGTGAATGGGGTTGGGAGGGTTACAGATAGAACGGAGGGAGACCTCTCCTCCTCCATAATAGATTAATACAGAGCCCCACCACCCCAGTCCTCCAGCCTTTTCTATTTCACTCTTCTCTATCTCTCTCTCTCTCTACCTCCATCATTTATCTCTCCCTCCATCACAGACCCCGCCTCACCCCTCTCCTTCTCATCTCTCCATCTCCCAGACAGTCGTTCATCTTTCCACAGCGTGCTGCCGCTCCCATTTGTTCTCTCTTGACATGGCCTTTTACCTCAGATCCAATTCCCACCATTTTAATCGAGACAAAATCACATTACAGGGGGGCTGGTGTTCCTGCTGGTCTGCCTGTGTGAGCCTGTCTGTTTGTATGTGCTGGTGTGTGTGTGCGTCACAACCATATCTTTGTGTATCAAATAGGCTTAGCCTACCTGGATTCAGAGCATTCAGCTGCGTGTCTTTCCTCCATCTGCTTTAATCTAATTTGTTCTTCTCTAGAGTATGTGTTTGTTTGTATGTGTCATGTGTCTAGGAGAAGATTGTAAATATCAAAATAGAAAAAAAAAACACAAAATATGATATTTGTGTGATTAGGTTAGTGGCAGGCTGCACTTTTATAATGCAGTACTGGAATATAACATTAAATACAACACTCCCAGTCCCTACAGTAGGCATATGATGTATATATGTCATATACAGTACGCTTACACACACATACACAAGCATACTTGTGTGTATGTGTGTATAACATATTATTATATTTATTTGTATGGTACATAAATATATGTATATATGTTTTTGTATATATATATATATATATATACATTTATAAACTTTAAATATACGCAGCATATTTAACTAGTAACTTTAACCTTCTTGTGTTTAGTGGTCAGGCTGCATGTTAAGATGACATTCAGCTCTGTGAATAGAATCTGATTGGCTCCCATACTTGTGCTTCTGTGTTTATCTCTGCTGATCCCACTTGTCCTTGTATTTTTTTTATTAGACAGAGAAAGAGAAAAAAGACAGAGTAAGAGATGAGTCACTGGAGCAATCAGCCTGTCAGTAAGAGAGCAGACAAAAACAATGGCTTTTTTTTTTTTACATGAGTAATACGAATTTCCCAGAAAATCTGCCTATGAGAATGCAAATGATTGCGTGATCCTCCGAGGAACGGCAGGGTGAAACATGATTGCATAATGGAAAAGGGCAGCAGTGGGGAATCAAACGGTAGAAAACAACAACAGGAACATGGTGGAAAAGTGACATTTATGTATTAGTCAGTGGAAGGTTACAGGTTCTACACCACTGTTTTCATCCGTCATGACATTTGTGCAAACCCTGTTGTAACAACAGTGAAAAGAAATGGCAGAGAAAACCTTCAAATCTTCACCTTGTTAATGTTCTCACACATATAATAACCAGGACTAGGAAATATTTTTCACACAGACAAACTGAACTCTGTTTGTTCATGTCTGTTTTGTCTAATGATAATGAGAATACATTTCATTTATATAGTACATTATGCTCCATCATAAAACATGCATACACATAGAGGGAGTTCAGGGATTGAACCGTTGATGTTTTCACTGTAAGGCAATATCACTAACCAATCTTTCACTTTGTGATGCCTAATTCAGATGATGTGTCAACTTCTATCTCCAGGTTAGATGTTTATTTATCATCAATTTCTTTAAAACAAACGAATAATAAACTGGCAGTTTGAGGCTAAGCATGAATATTAAGGTGACATTATAAAAGTTCCTACAAAGCAAGTGACAAGGTCACAGGTTTGTGTGTCAAGATTTCATACAACAATGCAATGAACAATTGCAACAGCAGAATGCCTCTTAGATAAATAGAATGTTTTTTTTAGAAAACAGGTTCAAGTTGTTTTAAAAACAGAGTTTGAATTAGAAAAAGTATATGTTGCGTTTTTTAATAATCAGGTGAGTGAATGTCATTATGTCACAGTATTTCTGCATGTGTTCAATGGCTCCTGAGTAATGTGTGTGTGGGTGTGTGAGAGGATCTCATCCACCCTCATTTGAAAACTAATGATCTGTTATGCGGTGTCTAACGACACACATTAATTTCTATTTGTTCTTCATATCATGTCAAACACAGTTTCACAGTGGCTTCACGTGTGTGACGTCTGCCGCTTCAAACAGAGCCTTTTAAATCAACACACACTAACGAATGAAAGTGTGTTGTGATGATCGAACATGATGAATGCGTCACGGCAGCTGACCCTGGATGTTAGTCTGCCTCAGAGAAATCCAAACAGTTTTTCAAAGTGGTTTCACGTTCAATATTGTTATTTAGTGCATAACAAATGGGTCTTTTTCATTAATAATGTATGTTTGTTAGATTGTATAAAACTAATAATTGAATTTAAGGCCAGACACAGTACATTTGAGAAGAATATAGAGAAAATAAACATGTACAGTATGAAAATATGAAAACATGACATTGTTTCACAACACTGAAATACTGGCTACAAAGTTAGCCAATATATGAAATAAGGATTGACAACAGAAAATAAAAGTCAAGTTACAGTATATGATAAAAATGCCCTTGAATAATGCAAACTGACTCATGACAATTTAAAAAACATACTGCTTCCCTTAACAAATAATAATACATTTTCAGTTGCTACTGTTTTCATGTAGTATTGATCCTGTTTTATTTTGAAAATCACCAATGTGTGTCACTTTACGTCCTGCACTTGGGTCCAGCTGTGTGTAATTAACTTTCACCAGGGCCATTTTACTTCAAGTTACAGTATATGATAAAAATGCCTTTCACCAGGGCCATTTTACTCCCAGTTTGTTTTACAGTTTTCATTAACACCTGTTAAAATCTTTTTTTTCCTCAACTCTCCAGTTCTTCCACTGTTATATTTATTTCCTGTTGGACTTCTGTGTTTTCCTGTGAGTAATTCAGCTCTGCGTTTATGCCGGTGTGCTTTATTTAAGACGTTGTGTCCGCTATTTAACTTTTACTGCGACAAAGTGACTTCTTGGCCCCATTTGCCTTTGAAAAAACCCTGCGGTCTGAATTTTAGCACTAAAAGTTGACACTTGTTTTTTTTTCCGTGAACTCTTCTATAGAAGCCTGTTACCGCCCGTTGTGTTCCCTGTTTGTTCAGTGCAGGTCGGTGCTAAGTGGATTATATGAATATTTAAAGAGCAGTGGTAGTTACTTTTTCCCCCAAACATGCTGAAAATGCAGTCTGGCCTCCTCACACACACTTTCACCTCTCCACAGAAAAAAAGCTGTTTGTGTTCATTACCAGAGAGCAAATAAGCCCAAAGGGAGCAGCAACCCAGTGGAACGTGCTTGTTATTTATCTATTATCTTTATTTTTCTTAACCTGGATTGAACAGAAGGAGGCGCTGATGTGTTTATCCATCTCTGACATTTCACGGTTTTAGTGCAATGAAAAATACAGCAGCACTAGGACGGAGCGAATAAAAAAAAAAGAATTACAATAGTGACGCCTTCCAGCTCACACCGCAGTTTCCTCGCTGTCTATCATTCATCTTTAATTAGAATGAATGATTTCTGCTGGCTTCCACCTTCATAATGCGTGCAGTTGTGCGTATGGCAATAATTATATCTGCCAGGCCGATTTATCAGCCTGTAATGGCTCTCTGCAGACGCAGAATAAGAGAATCAAAGTGCATGGCATTAGAGAGCAAAAGTTTCCCAAAGTTGGATAACAAACCACTCAAAGAAAATACTTTCTATTAACAGCTTTCACTTATTTTCATCGATAGTGTTGATACACTTGGGTTGTTGTTTAACCAAAGACCATGAAACTTCCAGTCATTGTTGTGAAATCATGAATCAAAGTATCAACACTGGAGCAGATCCAAAAAAAGAAAACTGATATTTTACATTTTAAGAGCCAAAAGTCAGTGTTTTGTTTTGTTTTTTTTTAAGATATTTATCCTTGGAGCATTTTCCAGTTTGTATTAGAGTGGAATAGGGCTGGTTGCCAGGTCTCTTTGCCAAATTTCTGGAAATAAACACAAAAACCCAGCATGTTCTGTGCCAAAAAACACGGGAAATGACAAAAAGAGACGAAGAAGTCAAGTTAAATGTCAGGGATGTCAAGTTTAAACCATGCATGACTCAAAAACAATCTGCAGCCCAGGAATAAACTGTGTTCTTCACTTTTCGTTCCCACAAAAAGCCAACAAATATGTTCACAAAGTCCTGACCGTAGCAATGAGACAGTGGTTAAATGACCTTTAAATAACATGTAAAACTGCTGTTGAAGGTCAACATTATTGTGAGATAAATACTGTAAAATTCCACTGTATTTGGGACAGTTAACAATGATTTGAGAATAATTTTTTCCATCTCTATATCTTCTTTTCTTTTGTGTTGACAGATATGGCAACAAGCCTTACTTCCTGGACCAGAAACGAATGTTCCAGAATGATGTACAGTCAAGGTTTGTTAAAATATGGTAAAATATTTTAGAAGACAAATGTTTTTTATGCTTTAGTGAGAATGTAGTTTGTTTTGTCCTGCAAAGAAACTCTTAACTTTGTAAGCTGTAAAATAATTTGCATCTAATGAGTTAAAGTTATTACTTTACTTTATCCATGTAAATATTTGTATAAAAACTCAATTTGGAGCTGAAACACAGTGGCATAAATACCACAAATAAGAACACAGCGCAAGTAGTAGGGCTCCTCTGGGCTCTGTTCAGTTGAAACAGTGGACAGAGGGAGAAAATAAATGGATATCTGCAGGAACATGTTTTATTTTTATGTTACTGCTGCATTGTTTATTTTGATGACGCCCACTAAAATGTAATGGTTCTGTCTCTGTGCCGTCAGTTTAATCTGTGCTGGGATAGAATCTGGAGATTATTGGAGGATGACATGGCATCACTTCAGAGGTAAGTAAAGAGAAAGGTGTTTCTCACATTCTCCCTTCCTTTGTTTTTCTCTTTTGACTTTTTAAACTTGCGGTCTTATTAGCTAGCACGGCAATGCAATGTTATTGACAGTGTTTGAAAACTGTGCTTGCCTTGAGAAGTCAGGGAAACATTAGAACAATGTGTAAAATAGAGAAGAAGCCGGTTGTTATGAGTGTCCACCGAGCTGGTACAGAGATACAGGGTTTCAAAATGTCTCGTCTCGTCTTCCCCGGAGAACAACAAAACAAACTAAACTTATGACTTCAGCAGTGTTCCAGATTGTTTCAGAGCACTGTTTTATTAAAGAGCGGCACATGGAGGGTAAACAGAAGATTTAGTTTTAAATATATAAAATCAAGCACAAAGTTTAACAACAAGCCAAAGTGTCACGGAAGGTTCAAAAGCAGATAATGTGTTTTTTGATGAATTATGGAGATGATGAATGTCAGTGAGTGAGTGATGAATACAAAGGGTATTTAATGTTTGAACACTTCTGCTGAAACATGTAAGAATTTCAGACAGTGTTTGAGCAGAGCTTTCCCTCTGATATATAAACTTTTAACCCCATACTCAAACGTGTACACGGCCCTGGGATGCTGTGTACTCTGAAAGCCCTGATGTCCTTGTGTTGTGGTAACAGAGTTAAAAACTTGAAAGATGCAGTAATCACTGAGAACTATGGACTTGTTGCAGTTTGTTGCAAAGCCTGATGGTGGCAATGGTGAGAATTTAGTGTCCTATTATTGTGCAGTTGAAATGCTGGAGGAGGTTCCTCACATCTGCACTTTGTTCAGTTTGAATAAAGTGAAACATCTGAGTGTCTATTTATTTGGAAAATAGAGACAGAAGTGTGTTGTGTATGAGGACAGATTGGATGGTGTGTGATCTGGTTGTCATTAGTCTCATCCTATTTGGCACTAAAACGCACCCCCACCCACCGCCTGTCTCTTTGTTTGCCTAAACCACAGATAGTATCTTTTCTCTTGAATGCAGCGGAGACAGAAGGATCGACAAATGGGCAGAATCTCCTTCTCCCGCCGTTCTCCACTGCTCTTCTTTCTCACTGTCTGACTTTAATGCATCGATAACATCTGTTTATTACAAGGCTTTGAGAAAGAGAGATGATGCAGACACAGAAAACCAGGGCCCACGTCTTGCTCTCCTTGTCGCCGCGGTAGTCTGTCAGCTCCGGCTTGATAAGTCCGTAATTGGATAAAAGCTTTAAGCACTGGATCCCTATAAGACGCGGTTATGTAAGATTAATTTACCGAAACAGCTCTTCAAGGAAACTGAAGAGCTTGAAATGAAAAAAGTGTGTGTATGTGTGGGCGGTGGGGGGTGAGGGCATCGCAGCTATGACCACATTTAATACACCACCTCTTAAGTAGCAACTTATCTTCTCCTCTTTGTAGCCGTTTAATAAAAACCTCTAGTGTAACACACAGGGAGAAGATACTGATAATAGTCACGTGCCTCAAACATGTGCCTTTATATGAACAGAAATAGAAATAATAATTATATTTATACTGCAGTATTCTGGTTTATACCTGGTTTTTGTATTTGATGTCTGTCTAGTATATGCACTAAATGACAGAACAACTACAGCTATGATATTCAACATTTAAAGACTGACTTTGATCTGGACTGTTGTAGCTAACGTTAGAATTCCAGCTGACCCCGCATGGGGTTGCGTCCCCAGGGTTGAAACACCAGAGTGTAGAACATTTTGTCTATATTAAGTCCTTGCAATCCCTGAAAATGAGTGTGTGTGTGTTTTACTAACTCGTCAGCCTCTGTTCTGTGGACATGTCATGAATTATCGTCCATTTTCCTATAAATTGCCTCATGATTTTACAAGCTATTGTTCCTTGAATCTGTAGCACACATAACAACAGCGGCCGTTAAAGCCCCTGCCCTGCAAAATTCAAGGGCAAATTGAAATATTATATCGACATTTTGCCCCCAGCCCCTGCTTAAATCCAACCCAGATGAATGGTCATTACTGTCCGCAAAATGGGTTTCTGATGTATTTGTGTGTACTGTCCTCCCTTTGACTGTATGTGTGTGTACGTGCGTGTGTGTGTGTGTTGACACTCCAGGCCCTCCCACCATGTGGCAGTGAGAGTGTATGAGCGTTTCCACCCCCGCTGTGTCCGAGGGGACGAGCATCTGTCAGTGTGATGCACTTTCAACCGCTCCAAACTCCATTACCCAGTGTCCTGCTTCTCTGTCACTGTCTACAGCACTTCCCTGTGCCCGCTGTTATCAAAAACACACACCAACACAAATCTGTTGGCTACAACAAAACACACAGTGACCCAGACAAGTCATGTAAAGACACACACACTCAGGTGGAACACAGCAGAGCTTCAACAGGCCAAAATGAAATCCACAGATTATCCTTTCTCTCCTCCACCCAGAGCCGTGGTTCTCCGTCACTTACATATCCGCCGGCACATTCGCCCTCCGTCACATCCACACACTCGCCGCACTCCTACACAAATTACAGTGACAAGAGCTTGTTCAGACCCTTCTCCTCTGCCTCTTTATATTTCCAGAAAGCCTCACCATAATGGCTGAACGAGCCAGGAGAGCTCCTCCACAGCCACTCGCCCGTGTTTCACTAATGAACAGCAAACTCCCATCGGTTTTAAAAGCTAAAAGTCCTATGTTTTTACACTGGAGGGCTTTAAAAGCCTTCTGTGGCTGTTATTTACAAAGTTTGGAAATTTAAATAAAAATGGGTCTTTAGGGGTCGGACCAGGTCTGTCCAATGAGACGAGAGCAGAGATTGAGGCCAGAGACGCTGTAGTCCCTGCAGTGAACGCAACAAATGCAGCTGGGACATTGTAGTCCGAAGGTTACCAAAGTGTGGGCCAGGTCCTATAGGGGCACCAGATTTCATATTTATGAAGATTTAATGAGTCTAATCCTTAAATAATAATAAAAAACAAAACAGAAAAGGAAGAATTTGCAGTTTATTCAACAAATACACCTTGAAATCTTTATTAAAATATTTAATATTTAGATTATTTCAACAAATACACCTTGAAATCTTTATCAAAATACTTAATATTTAGATAGAACATTATCCATACTTCGGGAAATTACGGAAAATTTATTTCTGAATTTTTTCTTTTGTGACTTTGACTCTGTTCTCTTGTTTTAATGTTAATTTTAGTCTCTTGATGTGGTTTGTCTTCTCTGGTGGAGTCAGAGTTGAAATGAGTTTCCTTTCTGTTCCTGTGACATTACAGCAAAGCATTTCCACTGCAGCAAATAGGATTATAGTAATAGTTGCTATCTAAACTTTATCAAATCACATCAGAGCCACTGAAAGCTGTGACCTTTGTGGTAACTCGTTAATAACAGTTATGAGAAAAGTTGGAAAAGTGCAGGAGTTTCCACCGTATCTTGATCGCCAGATTCTTGCTAATACACACCCCTAGCGGTTAGAGCTGTTGCCTCACAGTTTGTCTGTTTGTTCAATTCAGCATAGATTAGATTATAACTCACATACATTAGCTGCATAATTAAGTGTTTGTGTTGTGTTTATCCTGTTAGTGTCACAGTTTACCTGCAGTAATGACTGGGTGTGACTGACCCATCTGTCCAGCAGAGCAGCATCAACGCCAGGGTCCTTCTGTAGGTGGGGGGGGGGTCGTTCATAGATAAATATTTATGTGTGTGTGTGTGTTTAGAGTGAATGTCCTGCACAAGTGACCGACCTTTGTGGTACAACCGTGTGAGCCGATTGGTTCTGGAAAACACTTAAGGGTGGAGTTTCATCCATCAGTCTGACCTGGTTGTGGGGTTGAGACATTTTCTACAGATGAACCACACACATATACACACAAAGAGTCACATGCAGGGACACACACTGTACAAGGACATTGGTTTGGTTTCAGAGAAGTTGCTGAGTCTGAAGATTTTTACCTGAAAGTGCATTCATAAAAATACCTTTGCCTTTTTTTACCCAGATGTAGGGCATAACCTTATGAATGATTTTTCATTGTTATTTAAAAAGTAAACCTTTTGTGTCATTTTGTTATTGGTTAAAATGTGAATGAATCTGTTTTCATCACTGAATATTTCTTACACACGAAGAGGGAAAAGGAGACATTTGATTTCTTTTATAGCCTAACCTTCTATACCAGGGATTCATAAAGTGCTGTGCATGAAGTGCCACTAGGGGATGTTGATAGAAATGCAATTGTGTTTTTTTTAAATAATAAAGACCAGCCTCCCACTGGTTCCCCTTCAGGATGTATGTGGCTCTAACAAGCTGAAAAGATCGGGTCGATTTTTCTCTTATCCCGGTGACAAAACACAAGGTTAAAACAAGTCACTAATCACTTGTAGCTGATCTTAAAGGTTAATTGCTGTGAGGACACCGTAGTGATTAGAGGGAACTCATCAACTTTCCACCAGCCCTTCATTTTCACAGATACTGCAGTACAGCAGCTGGTCAGTTCAGAGATGCTTGTCATGTCATTTTAGTCATATTTGGGCCAAAGTGAAGCTTACGCTTTTATGCCTCCACTCCCTTCATCCTGTGTCCGACTGCAGCACCCTCCAACCTTAACCACGTTCACATTTCAGGGATGAGACTCTTCTTTGTCCTTCAGCCAAACTCACATGGGCCTGTTCCCAGTTCCCATCTTTATTCATTTACCTCTGTTCCCTCAAGATGCATATTAATACTAATGGAGATGAGTTGCAAATTAACTGAAAGACAGTGGAGGAGGAGGAGGAAGAGGAGATGGTACAAAACGGCCGGGTCCAAGTGATGTGATGGGAAGAGGGAGACAATGATTGACTGGAAGAGCAACGGAGGGAATCGGAGGGAGAGCCAACAGGAGGATGAGGGATGGATGAAGGGCGGAGGAGGAGAGGAGAGATCAACATGGCACTAATTGTTTCCTCCGCACCCCTGCCGAGCCTTGATCAGCCATTCATCACCCAACGCAATCAGTCCAGTGTCGACACTTTGGCAAATGAGGCTCTCGCCCTGCTCTCGCTCCATCCACTAAGACAGCAGCAACATATGTAGGTGTGTGTGGAAGACAGGATTGATTTAATGAGTGTATGTGTGTACACGTGTGTGTGTGTGTGTGTGTGTTGCGACTTTATCGAGCGAGCGCTTGTATGACATACAAAGAGATGCTCGTCTGTTTACCTGCAGATTACTTTCTTCTCTGTGTAATCGCAGGGAGGGGCGACCAATCAATCAGCTGTGCTGCATTATACGCTAAATTATTATGAAGGGCCTTTTCTGCACGATGCTGACGCTGATGTGCACTCTAGTCTGAAAGGCAAGGAGATGACAATGAGGCAACAATGCACTTGTTAAATACGGCCTTAAAGCTCAGTGCCTTTATGTAAACAGTTCTGTCCTGATAACAAGTTAAACCTGAGATTAACCAGTTAACGCACAATAACTTATTTGTGAAAGTAAGGATGGAACTGTCTACACAGCCCGTCCACTTATCGTTGATGTAGATCACAACTGGTGCACAGTCAAAAGTTTGTTTTCACTGAAGGAACTTCAGGTCACTGTTAAGATGCACAGTAATGACTTAGTTATTAGTAATGGCTTAATGAAGGTATTGTTTACGCATTTTTCTTGACATGTTTCCATATTGATAATCCTATAATTTGGATTAGTCAAAATATAAAAACAGGTGATAAACTCCAACTTTTTTCTCCTATTATTCGTCTTTCTGTTGCAGCAGTTTTGCACATTTTTTGATTAACTCTGATCATGATTAAGTGTGATTAATCCACAGCTACATCAGATTCAAATTTTTAATCATTTAACATTCCTAGTTGAAATAATAACTCATCTGCAACTTTTTAAAGTTATAAAACCAAATGATCAATAATGGCTACTCCTGGAACCAACACCATCTCTCTCAAGTGTCAAATAATAATTTATGGTTTTTGGACCGAGGCAGAATATGTGACATTAAATCAGAAAGTTCTAAGACTTTTCTAGGATTTTAAAGGTATTTTAAATTTTGTGAATTTTAACTTAAAAAAAAGCTTTAATAAAATGCTGTGAACTGGACGAAACTGCTATGAACGACACGATCCAGTCTCACATTTGATTAGTTTCAATCTGACAACCCAACTTTAGAGGTTGTGACTTGACCATTGTAAACAGTGCTGACGTAAACAATTAAAAAGAAAAAATCCAGTCGTCTCCATCAGGAGATAAAGACACAGTAATCTCACAGTAAAGCCCTCCTTCATGTTGTGACTCGCTGGAGTCAATCACATCTGCTCCTCCGCAGAGCTGTCAATTAGACCTCCTCCTCCTCCACATACCATCAAGTTCCACGTACACCACAAGTGACTCCACCCAACACCTCCCACCCCTTCTCCATCCCCGTGTGTTGCCTTGCCTTAATTTCATTTTCACCCTTCTAAATTAATTACGCTACATACCAGGAGAGAGGTTTATTTATTTATTTGCGGCTAGAACATCTCAGAAATTGCATTAGATGAGATGAGGCGCGGCCCCTCGGGAGAGTTTTTTTCTCCTCCGAGAGGCGGTTGATTGTTTAGAGTGTAATCCACATTTGTTCACGTGGCAGCACCATGTTTTTTTTTTAACTCCATTGAAGGCAGGTGGGGAAGAGGTGGGGGGGGGCTCAATTAAGACAATGTCTTACTGAGGCAGCAGATGCATGGGGAGAAGATGAAGTCGTAGGTGATTGCATTGTGAGAGGAGGAAGAAGGAGAAGGAGAAGACGGAGGAGATGGAGGAGTGTGCTTTGCTCTTGAATGTGATTAATGTGCAAATGTAATTACACATGCATGCTAATGCTGTCTGCAGTGAAGTGGATGTATAGACGGTGGGATCTAATGATATCGTGTGCAATGAAAGACATTGTGTCCTACAGTAGAGTGCAGTATATACAGTATAAATACTCCAGAGACCGGAGTCCCTTTAACTACTGTGACGCTTTTAAATAATACCCGTCGCCTATAGCTGTGATGTGACGATTCTTCTGATGGTCTCAGATCACATTTTATTTTTAACACATCTGATTCATGCAGTTATCACGTGAGTTACACCCTGGACGGTTTTCCAGTCCAACCACTATTCACAAGGCACACCACTTTGTCGTCAAGAGGCTTAAATTTAAGTTCTCAATAGTGAAGTGAGTGAGAACCTTGACTTAGACACAGAGTCACATTGATTTTGTCTGTGACATTGAACTGATTGGCTGATTGTTGATGTGATGAAAATCTGCATCACGTTGGAGAATTAAGTCACATTTCTAGATTAAATACTTGTAAAAACAGCACTTACTCTGAGGGGGAAAAATACATTCCCGTCGATCAACTGCTGGAATTTTTCCACTTAATTTGAGGATTTGTAGGAACCTAAAAGTGAACATGTGAAGAAATGAAGCGTTGAGGCTGGTGGTGTTATTTTCTCTCTTAGTGTCTCCCCCAGGCAGTGTCCTTGACATGCCCTTGTGCTCAACCGTGATGAGGTAGATTTATCTGAGCCTCTGGGTCACATGACCCAAGCTATCATGTTGTATATTAGCCGTCGGTCGCAGAGAGGAGATGATGCAAAACGAAAGAGAGATGTGAGAGAGAGAGAGCGCTGTGTTTACACATGCTGCTGGTTTATCATCATTATGACTTTATCCACCTGCTCCCGACGTCGCACCATTTTCCTTTCTCTCCCTCTCTTTCACTCTCCTCTCTAATCTCTCCCTCGTCCTTGTCTCTATCACGTGTCACTCTTTCTCCTTTTTCTCCTTCTCTTCCACCTCTGACCCCCCCTCCCCTCCTTTGAAGGTGTCTTTGATAAAAACTACAGCATTGACCCGTCCCACCTGACGGCTCTTTATTGGCTTTGTCAGCATTATTACAAAACGATTGGCAAAAGACGAAGGGGAGAAGTTGAAGGGGGAGGGGGGTGATGGTGGATTGAAGGGGGTTGAGTGTTAGGAAAAGAGGAGAGGGACAAACTCTGGGTGTTGCCAGGAGCTTGCATCAGCGAAGGTTTGAAGGCAGCAGCAGCAGCAGCAGGAGGAGACTACGAAGGACTGCTGAAGCTAACAG
>NC_024324.1:3038232-3055555 GCF_000523025.1 Cynoglossus semilaevis
GTGTCTGTTATGATTAATTTATGATTAATTTATTCCCAAAACATCTTCTCTATTATCTGATTTATCTAACATGTCGGCTGTCTCGACTGTCTGTCTGATCAGTCAAGGCTGATTTTAGCCTTACTGTGTTCTTACTGTGTCATGGTCACTGGATCTCAGAAAAGAGACAAAAACATGAAACTAAAGCTTCAATTAATTCAATAAATAAGTGTAAATAAATTCATTTAAGTCTTTCCTAAAATGATTCATTCAGTTTTGAGTCTCGCAGAACTGACATGTCTGGATACAAATTTATTTTGACTAACTTTGAGTATTATTAGTATTTTTGTAATTTTTTGTAATAGTAATTTTGACCAAATATGGTCCAGAAGACTTGTGCTTATGTTATGGTTGCATCAAGACCAGAGGAGGCGCTCTGCTGCGTGGAGCCCTGAGTCTTTGTGTTTCTCCTCCCCAACTCTCCTCTTTGTTTTCTTTTTCTTTTTTCTCTCTGCAACTCTTTCTGCCAGCTGTAAGAGATAATTATTTCCAAACAAGCGGTCCCCTGGGTGAGACTGTATTATACAAAGCCGCTTTCATTAAAAATTCCTGCAGCTGTGTGGACATCTTTGCTCCACAGTAAAGGGAATAGAAGGCCAGGCGAGAAGACATAAAACAAAGACACGAAAAATGAGAGGATGAAAAGATACTGATCTGATCTGATCTTACCTGAGCGGCTACCCGCCTTCGATCAAGATTAAAAAAAGAAAAAATCTGTACAAAAACATCAAGAAATAGGAAAAAACGTGTGACAAGAAGAGGCATTAATTGACTTTGTTTAAATACAGGCAGCAGACATCAACAAAGCCTGGCTCTACTGATGGCTCCCATCAGAGACATGTCCACCATATGACCTCTGTTAGCTGAGATCATTGTGATGTCCTTCAGTTAACTCCCCTGTAAACAATGCATACTGCAGGTAAATCTATGACAAATTCAACATGACATGATAATATGTAAATGCCTGTATGACCGCCAGCTCTGCTGTCCTGTGTGTGCACGTACACACACGCACATACACACACAATTGGTCACGTTAACTCAGCCACAGCGCAGGAACAGGCCATTTACATAATAGAGTTGGACACCAGCGTATAGTGTATAAATGTAATGCGTCCTCCTCTCATGTCAGCATTACTTCACACTCAGCAGCAGTGTGTGATTTTGGCTGATGGATTGACACGTCCAGTCTATTCACGTGCTAACAGTATGTTGTGTACTGAGGATTTACATAATTTGACCAGTTCATCAGTTTAACTGTGGTGGGTTTTTTTACAGCATAAATGTTGTGCGACATAAATCCACATTTTGCTAAAGATTTTCAGGGCAGCCAGTTTGGACACTGTATTTTAAGAGCTGCAGCTGAGACTTTTTATTCTGGAGGTCACTTTTGTGGTAAAGACCTATGGACAATTCTCCTGACTTTGACTTTTGTCAGCAGTATTCAAGGACAAAGCCAAGGTCGTGCTCTGCTCTGAAATCAGAAAAAGTCTAAATCTTTAGCGTGGAAAAGATCAGAAGATCAGGGTAGGAGATTAGGCTGAGGGGAACAGAAACAGTAGATCAGGATCAAAGCCGTCCTGGAGGACGATGTGTGTATTTTTACACACACACACAAAATATATATATATATATATACATATATATATATAAAAGGGGTGAATAAAAGTTTGGAGGTGATTGACTCAGTGTTAAACTTATAGGAAAGTCTGTGGTAACTCGGCCTGCTGTGTTTCATCAGTTTACTGCAGCATACGCCGATTTCCATCCTGGGATGAAAGCCAGAAATTGTGAGTTTGTGGGTCAGCGTTGTGACCTGTGTGGACTCTATTGATGTGCCGCAGAGAAGAAACAAAGGCAGAGCGGCTCAGGATGGAGGACAACATGAGGATTTAACATGAAAAGAAACAGAGAGAAACTCATACTGCTTGTAAAAAGCAGAACATTACATCAGCCTATGAGAGCCTAAATTCGACCTTAGATCCTGGGTCAGGATTGAGTTTTCCAGCCTCCAAACTCCAGGCTCTACTAAAGAAAGATTTTTTAACACCTAACCTTTTCACTTTCGGAGTCTTAGTGAGTTTGGTCGGTTTCTGTTCTCAGAAAAACCTACTGAAATTAATTTTTGTAGTCATAACAATAATTTGCTCGCTCTCTTTGTGTATTGTCTTAAAAATTAATTTCAGAAACAAAAAAGACTATAATTGAACCAGCTTGTTATTCAGTACCATCCTGGGACTGGTGTCTTATATAATGAGAGATTTAGCATCATGAGCTCATGCTGGAAAAAAAACTGCTGGATAAACCAGGAGTTGCCTTAAAAAAATACGACCATGTCAGTCTCCTTGAGTTTAGATGTTTTCTTACTCCTACTGGAGGGTGGTGTTGAGGTGGTGGAGGAGGAGGAGCAGCAGTGGTTGGTCAGGGCCTTGGAGGCCTCCTCTCCATCCTCCCATATGTGGGAATGAAGATGAGGGAGTAAGAGACATTTAAAGAGGTGGAGAAGGAGGTGTGGAAGGAGAGAGTCGACGGCAGCAGACGTTTGTGTGTGTGTGTGTATCAGTGTATGTCTGTGTCTTTGTGTGTATGCAGAGACAGGAAGGACATCCGACACAGAAGGGTGTTGCTGCATAAGCAGACTGTCCTGCCGTCTCGCCTCCGAGAGCCGGCGGAGACGAGTCATGTCAGAACTCTCCTTCCACGTCTTCCTGAATTTCTGGCCCCTCTTCCACCTTTCACTTTTTCCTCTTTTCTCCTTATCTGTTTGTTTGTTTATTCATGCATTTTTCAATGTCTAGCAACTGGAATTAGAGGAGAAGACACTCTGTATGCCCATGAATGTTAACTCAAGGTTTCATACTGTACACAACCTGAATATGTATGTAAGTTTTTAATGTTTTATTTTGCATATGTCAGTAACTGACCTCAGTGCAGTTCTGTATCTTCATTGTTCTGCACCAGATTTCTGTGCAAACTGCAGCTTTTTTTTTTATTCCAATGACCTCCTGTATCTCCGAGGGCAAAATGAGACATTTGCATATACAGTACATTCACAGAGTTCCCGCGGCTTCATTTCATGGCAGCTAATAGGAAATAGCAGCTGACCAGATAGAGGAGAGTGCTGCACCATGCAGGGATGTTAAATCAGTTCTGGGACAGGATATGATGCTGATTTCACACTGAGTAACCAAGCTGCAACACTCTCATTGGCCACATACTGCTGGGTCTGGAGCATGAAGTTTGTGGGTGACAAAGTGGCCGTGCTGCAGTTTATTCTGAGCCAACATTTGGCCCCTTAACTTGTTCATAAAGACATTTGGTTTAATCTTAAACATAAAATTGTCTTATATGACACATGAACAGTAGATTGTTAATAAAAACAGAATTTTAAAGAGTAAATCTGAGCAGCAAATGAGGCTTAGGAAACATTTATGTGCATATTTCATGGGTTTTTGAGTTCCATCCTGCAGACCACCACTGGTACTGCAACTCTGATTGCTTTGCTACAATGACAACAAACTGCTGGTTCTGAAAATGACTGTGTTTGACTCCATGTTTGCAAAGAAGTTTGATCAGCCACCTTTTCTCTAGTGTGAGGCTCAACATCTGAGTTATGATGTCATACATGTGGTTTTTAAAAATAGATCCATGATTAATTAGGAGAACACACAGATAAAACTTCAACATCACTTCCCTCCTTCAGAGACGGATCGAGGCACAAACGTTTTCTGTAATATGCAAATGAAATCAAGCTCTAAGTTGTTAAAACGCAGCCTCCAGTGTCGGCCTCCCTCAAGGAGCTGCGGCAAGTTACAGGCAGAAGGACATTAAAGGGAGATCTAGGTTTAAAATATGGATAGACAGATTTTTTATTAATCCACAGGGACATTTTTAAGGATTCGTTTTTTTCGTGGGTGGAAGACATAAAAATATAAAAGTTAAACATGGAAGACACAGTTATAAAAGAGGAGATTAAAAACCCCTGGGAAAGATGCCAATCATGTTGACAGATGCACTGTCACTCTACATGATCATTATGCACAGTCAGGTTTGTGATATTTCTCATACACTGGTGTTGTCAACAGATCACCAATGGACGCCCCGGTCAGAGAGAAGTCCTGTTGGAAGAAAAAGGTCCAAAGAGGAGAGAGCAGTGAACAAAGGTAAGCAGTGCAAACCCACAAATCACTGTTCTGGTAAAAAAAGAAAAAAAGGGAAAAAAAAAGGTTTATTATTAGAAGAAGCTCTTGCTGACACTTTGTGTCATCTTTGCATGAGTAAACAGCCGACATGAAAAATGGTTGGGGATATTGGTGCTGAAAACAAAAGTGCAGCCTCTCTGGTTTGCATTCAGCCGGAGAACTTTAGCTGCATCACTGTCTCCTTCTCTGGTTTCCTGTTATCTGTGTTCTGTCAGAAGACAGACTGTGGAGAGATGCCTGATTTTAGGTAAAAAAAAAAAGAAGAAGCTGCAAAGCAGGAGATAGGAGTGAAGGGAGTATTATTAGGTCAACCCAAAATGATTAATTTGTCATCCTGTGATGATGTCATGGCAATTTTAGATCCTCAGTGGCAGCAGTCATTATTCACACAGCCATTAGACGACCTGTCAGGAAAATGTCAAACAAAGGTGTTTTTTTGTCTTGGAAGTGATGACAGATGCTGTCATAACTGTGCAGATGGATGTCGAGGAGAGGAAAGACAGGAGAGGGGTTGACTGAGGGGTTGGGGGCGGGGTTAACCATGACATAACACAGGTATGGGGTGCTGCGGGGGCTCTCTCTGTACACCAATACATTCATGCCCAGAGTAAATAAGTAGTAGAAGCTGGTGGACAGCTCCTGGTGCTGAAATAAACATGCAGTCTGAGCTGTTGGTGACATAATATTATTATATCAGCAGAGAGTACTTTTAAACATAATTTTAAATAGTGTGGAGTTTCTAGATACACTTATCAGCAGAGAGTACTTTTAAACATAATTTAAAATAGTGTGGAGTTTCTAGACTATATTATTACAATTTTTTGGGAGTTATTGTTGGTATTACCCTAATCATCTTTGGTCACTTTTTATCAATCTTGTGCTTTTATTTCTGCTTTTTTAAGTTTGGCTCATGTTTACTGGTATTTTCACTAATCCTTAGTTGCAGGAACCAATTTCTGTAGTTCCAAAAAATATTTGTTTTCTCTTTGAATTTATTTTTGCAACGGAAGCTAAGGAAGATCTTTACTAAGATACCCACTAAAGTTCATGGAGTTCATGGAGTTCCCAGGGCAGCTCAGAGCATCCTGCACTTATCATCCATAAATAGGACCTCGGTGTGTCGTCTTGAGTTCAGCTCAATTCATATCAGAAGAAAATAGATGCAAAAAGCCTTTTCTCATTATCAGCCTCAAACCAGGTAAAATTACACTCTTGTCAAAAAAGGAAGACGTCCCACTGAGATTTAATGATGTTGTTTAAAAATAGCTCTATGATAAGATTCATCACGTAGAGTAATTGCTTCTGTTTCGGTCCCTAAATGACTGATCATCACTGCGGTAATTAAATGTGACAAAAATCACAAGAGGAAAGGGGAAAAATACGTGTGAAAGTTCAGACCGGAGGCACACACAAAAATTCCAAATTTTTTTTTTACCTGTTTTGACCAAGAAATGAAAAATTATTTGATTAATGCTATTTATAATTTGTTTCTTTATTGCCAAATATTTTTTTATTGCTGTAATTACACCAGCGTATGTGGAAAACAGGATATGCAGGATTATTAAAAATGATTTAAATTAATTCCAAAAAGACAATGTGTAAATATAACTTTTGATTAAATTGAACTTTTAGAATAAATGAAATATTAAAGTGTTCAAAACACTTTGATTTGATGTAATGTGATTTTGACATTTGCTAATTGCATTATTTGAAATTGAGCTTTAAATTTGATAACAATTATTAATTATTCCTCAGCAGGCGGACTCTAATTGCCTATTTCATTCTTTTGAAACATATTCTTTTCCCATGAAAATAGTCCAGGCGGAGTCTGTTTCCCCAAATGGAATCAGCAGTGAGTTAATCTTTTAAAAGACAGAGTTGGATGAACCGCAAATTCAATTTACTCTGATGTGGTTTAAAACCACAGAAAAGAAGATGGGCGTATTTTCCAGGACTTAAATATAATACGCGTACACACAAACACACACACACACACACACACACCTTACCTTTTCTCTTTACCGTTTACTCGTGATGAAACGCTGACTGCTTCATTTTCTTTTGTTTTCCAGACCAGTGACATTTGTTTTCATTTATTAGCAGTAGATGGGATGAACTGTTCTTGCGGTCGTCTTTCCGTGACTGTGTGTGTGTGTGTGTGGGGAGGGGAGAGATAGAGAGAGAGAGATGTGAGAGAATTACCTTCTTTATATAATGTGTCCCATTTTCTTTGTAAGTCAGGGCTATTAATGCACACACCTGCTTTGAGCTGCTCATGTGTCTAGATATACGAGTCTGATGTGTGTCAGCATGTGGGTTTATATAACTAGTGTGTGCGCGTGCATGTGTCTGTGTTTATGACTTGGGTAAACTGGTAGGAAAACATACTTTCGTCCGTGGGATTTGTGTGACTAAAACAACTAACACCAGGAGTTTGCAAGGCAATGCTCACTCGCTGTCTCTAGTGGTGTCCAAGTTTTGTCATTACAGCCCATGTGACCCATATGGGCAGGATGAGCTTGACAGCAGACAGAAAGTGAGTCACTTTCAAAGTCAGTTTTCTTTTACCAGAATAGAACAGATATTCCTTACTTTGCTGCAGGGATTTTGATTTTCTGACTTCCCTTTTTTTTCTCATTAGTAATTATTGTGATTAGGAAATGTTAGGCTGCATTGTGTTCCACTTTCATAGATAATGGCAGAATCAGTCTTCCAATCATAGATTAGAAAGGTATTTCTAATTTTACTCAGACATTAATAAAAAGATTTGTTAACAGCCGCATTACCACTACTGGCCAGTAGTATAAAACTTGTGCTCAGATCAACAACCTCTGTCAGTCTTGTGTTAAATGTTAGTGTTATATATTGTTACCATTCTGATGGTCCATCTGCTATATGTATATATATAATCAGTCATCTGCAGAGTAGCACCACCTTGTGGCTTTACCTTTTTTGTCTCTGAACACGGGGGGTGGAGCTAACTGTCCGCTCCAAAATCTACAACATGGCAGCTTTCTAAATCTCGATTTGATAGGTTAAAGGTTTAGGATTGAGTGGTTCTGCTCCAGCATCTGGATTTGTTTCTAGTTAGACTGGACAAATGAATGGAAGTGAAGCAGAGTCCTGACAAGAACGGCTCCACAAACTGCCAGTTCTCCACTGTGACAGTCCTAATAAACATCAGCATTAAGGCAGAACTGAGCTGTCTCCCACTTCATCCCCTCGCCCGCTTTTCCATCCGTCTTCCTTTACTCTCCTCCATTGCCTGACTCTCCTTCTCTCCCGCCTTCGCTCACTTTATTTCCTCCCTTCCTCCGTCTGCCGTCTCACATTCAGGGGACAGCGAAAAACATCTTTAGCAGTATTCACAGGGCAGTACTTACTGTGGCTCTCAGCCTGGCTGAAGAGCCCTTTGTGTGTCAGGAGAGGTTACTGATGGAGATGCAGCCTGCTCTGCTCCACGTCTCACCCAGCTCTGCTCTGTCTCCCCTGGGTCTCCCCTTATCTCCCTGCACACCTCCTCCGAACTGAATACCTGAAATCCTCGTTGTGTTTTACACATTTTTTTTTTTTTTTTTAATGTTTCCTCGTTGTGTTTTACACGGGTATTGAAAATATAGATCATCCATAAAGGTTGAGTGCAAGTCTCGCACTTTCCTACTCCAGAGGAGTTGTCATCTGTTTGGCCCGAATCCTGAAAAAAGCTCTTATTTTGTCCAAAATCAAAACCTAATAAGGTTGAACTCGAGTCCTTTCTAACAATTTGTCCAAATAACTATTTTTCCGTCTCTCTACCCATGGCTGCAGGTCTTTACACTCAGGTGAATAAATAAACACACAAATTCTCCCAAGTGCTGAAGTACTGCACAGCGCTGTTGATATTGCAGTTTTAATGCATATCTTTTTTTGCGACACCCATCATCGCACGTCTTCGTTTACACTTGTTCATCACTGCGGCTCAGCGACGGAGAACCTCACTCCCTGTCAAGGGCCATTTACCTTTTTCATAACATGCACCAAAAGACATATTAAATTATGGAACACGCATCACACTTTAGCTCCCTGCACCGCGGCAGCAGAGGTCAGACGTTAGTGCCTTTACCCACAGCTGGGTTTTCTTTGCAGGTTGAAGTCACTCCGTCTGGGGGAATCACAGAAATATCTCAGAACAGAGTTTCTTTTTTTAATTTTCTTTTTTCAACCACTTTCAAAACAAAAATTAAATTAAAAACTGCTCTCTTGAATTAAATTATGGATATTTAGAAGCACATGTTTGGTACAGTGGCTACCATTCTGTTGGTCCACATTAACAGGGTTAGCTAAGACAGATAATAATTTTATAATAAAAAAATAAACCTTAATGATTATATATTCGTGTGGTTCCTCTGGGAATCAAACCAAGACCTACCTGCTCTTGAGACAGGCATGCTAACTGCTACACTATGAAAACCTGTTCCTCTGGCATCTCCAACAACTTTGACCAGTTCTGTCTGAAGGACTTGGTCGCGTGTTGAGCCCTGCTGTTGTGTCCTCCTTGTTAACACGGACAAACGTTCTGCTGATGTTAACTGAGCTACGTGTGAACAGAGTTGGCAAATGGAACCCACTTCAGTTCCCCTGGCTCCCAGTCACAGCCATATGGCGGGATAAGAACTGAAGTCTGTTGTGGTACTGGACCGTTGGTGACTGCTGCTGTTCATCTGTTATGGTTAACGCTATAGTTGTACAGCTGCATAATATGCTATATGCAGTCTGCTGTGTGTGAGTGTGTGAATGTGTTAATAGAGAGCAGAACTTGGCTGTGAGTCGGTGCCATATGCTGATGAAATGCTTTATGTTCAATGATCAGTGCATCAAGTGTGAAAACTGTCGACTGGTGGATTCACTGAACACTTATTATTCTGCTGCAGTGAGGGGCAGATTTCAAAGTGTACAAATAACTCAGGGGCAACAGTCCTGCCTATAAATATTAAAGCTACAGGGTTGAATTGGTTAATGACTTTCCACTCAACAGTTCTAGGCAGTTCTGGTGTTTGACTTGTAGTCCAGACGAGTCGACTTTGACTTTGCTTGTACTTCCTTACTGACTGGGAATTAACCTTCGTTGCTCAACTTAAATTATAAGTTAATCTTTTTGGCGGCATTGACTAAAAATGTTTTTTTAATTTAACATAATTTTAAGATAAACAGAAAAAAATATATACTGTATAGTATAAAGCTAATATTTGATTGCTAGCAGTCTTTTGTATGAAAACTTAAAAAACATTTTTTTTGCAAAAAGTAGTCAAATAAGTTTGCTTGGTCTTTTTATAAACTTTAAAATATCTGTTTATAGCCATATATGGTCAAGAAAATAAAAAAACCCCACAATGGCTGAATGTAAGACAAGTTAGTTTCTATCACTGAGATGTATTTATGCCCAGGTGGAGCCATAAGAGTTTTACTGTCAGTTATCAATATAGAAAAAAAAGAACCTTAATTCAGAGACAAAAAGACAAAGTGTAAAAGTCATTTTCACATCCCAACGATGGCCCTTTAAAAATTAATTTAATGAACGACTTCAATGGAGACATAAAAACTGTCACCAAAGTGCCACCGTTGGCCTCAGGGCTGGACATTGGAGCTGTTTTTGCCTTACACTGTATTTAATATTCATATTAAAATTTTATTGTTTAATTATGTGCTGTTATTTAAAAATAATAACCCACACATTTAAACTGCAATAACATTAAAAGTAAAATAAAAAAGGGTTTTTATAAATGAGCAGCGGAATATTAAAACCACTGAGCTAATAATAATTTCATGTAGAGCAGTATTACACAGATTTGTCACGGAGGTAAATTCTTCACATCAGTGTTATTACAGCATTATAGGTCTCTCAAGCCTTCGCTCGGTTATTAGAGGGCATTTAAAAAAAGAAACTCTGCTAATTTACTGTACTTATTTTAATATGTTAACTGTCACTGTTCTCTATGACTTTATATGAAGAGCTGAGCAAGATATTTAACTGCTTTTGAATGAAACAACTTAAAAAAAGAATACATTTAAAGACTAAACCTTGTCATTTAGTTTTGTACAAAAAGGTATGAAGCAGAAAGTGGAAAAAGATGTCGGATTTTTTACAGGCCTTTCTTGAAAATATTTGTGAGATATAAACCTATGGGTCACGACCCATTTTCTTTTAGTTACACTTTTCTTGTCATTTGGCATCTGACCTAGACCAGTGATTCTTAACCATAGGATTGTGAGTGTTGTTGACAGAGCTCTGTTCATGTGTTAAAATGTATTAAATTTCCTAATCTAACTAATTAAGATTAGATAAAGTTTCACATTCAAACACACATTTGTTTTTTTGGGGGGAGGTTAGCTCATACCATATTTCTTCCAAAAGACATTTTTCACCCCTTTTTGTTTTCCAGCCGTGGGCTGCACGATCGCTCACTGTCTTCGTCTTTATTTTCGTCTGTCTTTGTCTTGGTGTCGTCCATCTGTGTTCTCTCCATCTCCATTATGTCTCTGTCCCCTCCTCCCTCATTTTCATCCTCTGTTTCCTCATGCAGACGGCTGATGTTGGTGTGTCAGCACTATAGTTATTTTTCAGGTGCAGGCAGCCACTGTACTCTGTGTGTGTGTGAGAGAGTGAGTGAGAGAGTGAGACTGCTGCATCAGGCAGTTGAATTGCTCTGCACTTGCTGCATAAGGTACTTTCGGCAGCGTAACTGCACACCACTGACTAGTGTGACGCATTGTAGAGCTCTATTGTTTTTGCTGCATTGAGTTTTTATACGGCTCCCCGTCTCCACCTCTGCACTGGGGCATCCTTTTGTTCCACTCTCACCTGCATTACAGCAGTAATGCTCTAAATGCAACTCTGGCCTGGAGCGTCGTCTTCCTGCTGCAGTGGCTCCACAACTGTTTACTTTGCATTGGTGTTATAAGCACAAGTAAAGAGAGCTGTTTGTTTTAGATTATTGCTGTGGAAGTCTCAGGTCAACAAGGTTGTGAAGTTGCATGTTATAGAAAAAGAAATTCCCCGTTCGTGTTCAGCGTTTCAGATTATCCAGTCGTGCTGCTGAAGCACTCGTATTTTTATAATTTCACCTCGTTTTGGATACATTTGTTAGCTGAGATTCATGTGGCTTAATGTTAGCAAAAATAAGTTAATGTTGGCCAAAATTATGAGATGGGAATGAACCAGCATTTTTTGAAAATACAAATTTCTATTTCACTAGAAAAACATTGTAATGACATTTGTTTTTGTTTTTTTTATCTCCCTTGTTGCTGGATGTTGACTTCCTTTATTCAAAAAGATCATAAGGACAATGTTCTGGACTAAAAACAAAAGTTAAAAAAAGTATTTTATTCATCCAGATATAAACAGAATGAGTTTTTACTGAAACCTGAGAGTGTTTACGTGGTCCACTGGTGTCAGAACCAATTTTTGGGGAAGAAAAAACTTTGCAGGTTTTAACTCTAACAAATTATACTCTGTTAAGTTTGATAAATGGCTTTTAATGAGGTGTCAGCAAGACGTTGGACTAAAGAAATGATAAAAGCGTAAAGTTTCAAACAAAGCAGGGAAACAGCAGAAGCATGTTCCCAGGCTTGTACAGCGTTTTAGGAGCTGCTATGTCTTTATCCATCATGACTAATGAGGTTTTAATGAGTGAAATCAGTGCAAGCACTGGATCCCTGTTGTAATAGAAAAATGGTTTCAAGTGCAGAGCAGCAGTAATTTATGGCGACTTAATGTCCTTTGTTTCAACCCAATTCCCTTTTTCAAGATTTTGTGAAATCAACACAAACTATGAACCTAGCAGTTAAAAACCACACCCCAAAATGTTACCTATGTGTGGCCTGGTGGCTGAGGAAGGGGACGTTGGGTCCGCAACGTTGTAGGTTTGAATCCTAGTTATGCGAAGACAAAGAAAGTAGTCCAAACAAATGTCCCAGTTCAGATACAAATGTAGTTTGACTAAATGAAAAACTTTCTTCCTGACCCACTTTTGTCAAGAGAAGTCGTTATCATAGTGTTTACCCAGCTACTAGAGTGACTTATTTTCATCCCACCCCACTGCAGTAGAGTCAATCGCACGTTGTTGTTGGCGGTCACTTCGTTAACAGTTGAAGTGTGTTGGCAACAGTTGTTTTTACTTGTGTTGCACGGAGACCAAGAGAATGGAGGTCAACAACATGTTCTCTTGGTAACCTGTGAAAACAACAAAGGCCTTTTCTTCTGACCCGTGTTTCCCAGAGAACCATCGTCTTTGCAGATAATTGCATTATTTTTGTCTTCTTTCTCTAAAACAAACCCAGCTCAGATCCTTCTATTCATCTCCGGCTGATGTTCCCCTCACTCTCATCCTGCCTCCGTCATTACCACTGTGTCTCGTTCCATGTCTCCATCCCTCACCGTTTCCCTTTGTCTGTCACATACCAGCCACCCTTCCACCCGCCCTCCGTCCCTTCCCCGTCTTTCAGAGTGACGCTTTGACTGAATATCTGTCTCTCTGTGGGAAATGAGCCCGCTAATGTGGCGAAAGCAGCCTTGTTCCATATTCATCTGTGCGACTACAGACGCAGCCACGTGCACACAGGCACGTCATCTCCTCCAACAACCCCCCTCCCCCCCACTTCCACGCATCATCATCCTCAAAAGTCAAACAGAGCGCAAAATGAGCGGCAAATATGAATCCATTTCCTGTCTCTTTCAGCTCTTCATCAGTCCATCTCCTCTCCCCCCTTTTCACCTGCTGTCACAGACACACTACCATTTTTTCTCCTTCTGCCATTGTTCCACTCTCTTTTAATCAGCATATCCCTCATTCTCTTATCATCTCCTCCAACTGTCTGTGCTGCCGTCCTTAGCGGTGCAGAAAGGCAAGAGACAGAGAGGCCTTTTATGAAAAGGTATCAGAGTCTGATAGAGTCCTCGCAGACTACCAAAGAAAAGAGAGGTGGGTGGAGAGTGTGAGCGGCAGGGGGTCGTTAGGAAGAAGTGCAAAGAGTGCTGTACCGGTCACATGGTGAGGAATGTCTGTGCACACAATTAATGTCATTTCACATTTCTTATTGTACCAAAATTGACTGAACTGTGATAGATAGAAACACTGAGTTTTGTAGTTATTATTTATCATAACAAAACATCTTCACTATAGATCAATAAAATGCAGATACATTTGTATTACACATGACCCGATCCATGGTCAGGTACCAGTCCAGGACCTGCGTTCTGGGACAGCTATAGGAGCTTTATCCTGACCTACCACTGGGCCAGAACAGTACAGTTTGTGCCCCAGGTTTTGGTACACGTTTGCGTACACGTGTTCTGTGCAGTTGGAGCGGCTCTTGCTGCCACTTCTGTGTCTGTTCCCTCCATCTTCATCCTCACCTGCAGTCAGCGGTAATTCTCCTCTGCTGGAGTTCAGTTCTTTCTCAATCATCACAGCACTCATTTTCTCTTTTCTTCTTTTTAATCGCCCGTGTCGGCATCCTCAGCAGTGCAGAAAGAAAGAAAGAAAGAAAGAATCCAACTCCTCCTGGCTAGGCTGTGAGTCATTTATGATAACTGCATGGATTAAGGGTATAAATAATCCCAGAGTCAGACACAATATTGTGGTATGGCAGGACAACCTCAGCGGCCCCAGCTCTGGATGGTTTGGCGGCCAGCCAGTGTAAAACATTGGCTTAGCGCTAAATTACAACAGATAGTCCAGGAAGTACATTAAGGCTGGAGAAGTTTGCCACTCGGAGGCCGGCTCTCTGTGAATGTGAAGTGGCTGCAGAGTGGAGAATCAGACCACAGCTAGAAAGGGTCATTTACACTAAAGAGGTTTTATATCGGCCATAAATACGCAGCATAATAGGCAGAAAGGCTTTTAAAATTTATGATAAAGGAAGCTAAGTCTGTCTCCATGAATAAGTGTGACTATAAAACTAATTTTATTAGCAAATATTGTTGGGTCTGTGGCCGAGTCTTTCCCACCCAGATGCTACAGTCTGTGTAATTGCGTGAATTATGGGTAAATACAGTCTGACTGATACAGTTATCATGGCTCATGGTCACAGGTGTCGGCAGGACAATAAGGTTTTGTAATTTTTTGTAGAAAAGAAGGGCTGCTTTTTCTACTTTAGTGCAGCTAATTCCCTGGCTAACATTTAGTCCTTTTGGAAAATATTATATATTATTATAATATGTATATTGTAATATTATTATTAGAAAATACTTTTCTATGTTTTCTTCCTAAAAAGCTCAAAGTCAACAAGTTTAGAACTTTGTGGTTCTATGATTTACAGCACGACACTTCTGTCATGTGATTACAGACCAGAGTCGAGGCGTTCACATCTGACATTTTAGCTTGATTGAATCTGAATTTTATCGACTCACATCCTGCCAGGGGGCGCTGCAAACCAGCTGTCGTCCTGACATGGGTCACAAATAAATTTTATTTTCTTAATTCAGGTTTTATTTTTTCCAGTTGTGTGAATTTACAGGTCGTTGTTCTGACAAGGGCAGTTTTTTATATCCTTGTCCTTTCTTTACCCTTCACCACTTCCTTTCATTGTTCTCCTTGTTCTTTATTCAGTCATGCTTGAATGTGATGTGGACTTTTACGGAACTCTAGTTTAAAAAAGGATTTACTGTTTACTGGCAGCAGGTCTGCCTTAAAGTCAACACTGACTTAACACAAAGGAATGTAGATCAGAGCAAATGAGCAAAGTCCCAAAAATACAACTAACAACACCAGACTGTTAATAGTTGATCTATGATTTTTGTTTTTGCAAAATATCTTTAGTCACTTCTTGGGTTCTTAAAGCACTTTACTTTGATTTTTTATAGCTATATTTACCTAATATTTTAGCTTTTTGCAATAAATTAAGGATATTGTATTTGTGTTTTTGCAATTTTTTTAAATTGCACAAATAATTTTAGCACAATGCTTATTTGGACAATATTTTCCTAAAGCTAATTTGTAGCTATTTGCTATTTATTATTACATTTGCTAAAACATGTCTTATCTAACTTATCTTCAATCAATGCAGTATAATTTTTTAACAATTAAAGTTATTATTAGCTATTTTTAGCTACCGTTACCTGTTTTAAGTTGTTGCTATTTTTAGCTACCGTTACCTGTTTTTTTAGTTGTTGTAGATTTTTCACCTGTTGATTTGGTTTGTGCAGGTTTACAAAGACATTTTAATAAAAAATGAAGCTTTTCAAACCTTTCTTCCCACTTAACTCCCAGAACAGCAAAAACTAAATCTGTTAGCAGGATTTTTACACCCATTCCTAACATCCAGACACAAAGGGAATTCAAAGCCTGAGCAAGACGCCCCGCTGCACAAAGACTACACCTCAGGCTATGGTGTTCTGAAGTGTTCTGTGTAGACAGAGGAAACCAGGAGGAAGGAAAAACTGACAGTTGTAGCACAGCAAAGGAACTAGTACTCTCTGAAGAACCGATGAACTTCTTTCTGTTGAAGTGCTAATAGAAGAGAACGCATGCCTTTATGTTGTCAAAAGTAACTCTGTGGTTTCATTTCAGAGCTTTAAGGTTTTCAGTTAATTTATGAGGTTTTACGTTGTGGAGTGCATTGAGTATTTAGAAAGTTGCTAAAATGTCCTTGGAAAGTAAAGCTTCATGACCCATTTGTTCACTCTGTGGAAACAAAACTATTGTGAATAGAAAATACTGTGTATTGAGCCTTAAAAAACAAATTTAGCTAAACATTTCCAGACAAATTGGCTTAAAAAAATGTTCTTTCCCTCTTCACACTACAGTCAGTTGGTTCACTCCAGGCCTTAGAAAACTGCCGTCTGTGAGGTTGTTAGTGGGGCTGAGCTGTCCGTGGTGCTGATTATACATCCTCAACCTTTGACTTCTTTTCAGTGTTTCCTCTTGAATTGTCTTTATATATGTCGGCTTGGTGTGCAGTACTAGAGTGAAACTGGACTGGGGAACTGGGCAACGCTCACTTCATAATGTATTAGTGTAAGATTTTATTGTAGTGTTTTCTTGTATTCTTTTAAATGCCAACTTAAATATTAACACCATCAAATCAAATATAAAACCAAATCTATTTGTCTGTGCCGAGGGGCTTGACTACATAATAACTCAAGGTCGTGTGAGTGCTGTGATCCATGGTTTGTGTTTATAATAACAATACAGAGCTAGTCAAGTAATTATAATAACAAACTGAGTTAAGACAGTGTTAGCAGTTAGCCTTCTCCTGCTAATTTGTTAGATCAAAGTTTAACGCTCATCTACACCACACTGAAGTTTTTTTCTTCTTCATCTTCTTCTTCAAAGTGTTTTCCTCACTGGGACACACAACCACCATCTTCATTTTATTCTTATTTCCAAAATCAATGTCCATCTCCATATCAGCCCCCCGTCAATATCACTCTGTGCCACACAGGGGTGTATGAAGATCGATGGTGGGAAAGAGATTGGAGATTAAATTAAAATTGAACAGGGGACCCTTTCATACTCCACAGAGTAGAAGGAGGTGTGTGTGTGTGTGTGAGAGAGAGTGAAAGTGAAAGTGTAGTGAGGAGTGAACGTGGATCAATGTGCACCTACGGCTCAAACACGACTCTGATGAATTAACAAATGAATGGATTTGTTTAAGAGCCGGCTGATGAAGGACATTTAGATGTTAGCGCTGACATGTCACTGTAAGATTGACCGTGTCCACGTGACACATGAGGAAACACACGGGGGACACAGACACAGGGAGCAGAAAACCCGAGACACAGATGATTGGCACTTAGAGAGAGAGGCAGTAAATGAGACGGGTGAGTGTCAGAGCCACGGACCCTCCAGAGGGTGGAGAACTTCAAGAACTCCTAGTTCAATATCAGTCAGAAACTAGAAGATGCTTTTTAAAAGTGAAACACACACACACAGCTCATAACCTCTGCTGTTCAGTAAGCAGACAGGTGGAGTCATGTAAAACCTTATACCAGCCTCTGGACGTGTGTATACATGCTGTATCTTCAACAGCGCTGGATTCTAACAGCGCCACAAAATATTTTACAAGTCACAGGGATGAACTTGTCAGCAGCTTTTTCTTCCAGT
>NC_024324.1:3055595-3062743 GCF_000523025.1 Cynoglossus semilaevis
CTGCAGTCAACACGCAGTCGTCGTAAACCGCGTGGCTTTTACCACCTTGTGGTGCAGATGTTACGATGTTTTTGGCCTCTGCTTTTCAGAGGGGTGAGTGACAGTGGGAAACATCATAAACCTGGAGATGAAGGAGGCACAGACTCTTGCGTGCCAGAGGCAGGATTTGACTCAGAAGCTCAGTACACTGACACCAGGATATCATGACATGACACTTTTCTGTGACACAGGAAACTTGTGAAACGTGAATATAAGAAAATCAGTATTACCAACAGTAATTGTACTTCTGGAATATCGTAAAAATCACATCAAATCTCTTAGTTTAAATCACTGTGATCACTGTGTTCTCACAATAATTTGAAACTGTTTGATATCGAACAACACTCAAGAAATGTGGAGTTGTTTTAGTTGTTTTAATTCTCTAAGGTTGAAATACTTTCTGAATAAAGTTGGTGTTGGAGGTTGTGTTCTTTGATTTTATAGCAAAGCTGCATTATCCAAGCTAATCAGTGATGTAAGAGAACCTGAAACAATCCTGTTGTGATCAAGTGTCAGCATCATGTCAGTGATACAGAAATGTCAGGCTGTACCTACAGCTGTGTGACCTCTGCCCTCTGCCCCCTGCTGGATCAGCTCTGATTGATCTCAGGCCAGAATCCTGCTGGGAGTCTTTCACCTCCTCCTCTGACCAGAGGAGGTCCAAACAGAGGGAGAGAAAGGGTGTAAACTCCCACCTTTCCTCCACCTACATTCTCCCTGACGCTGCTCGACCTCCGTCTCTCCCCCTCTGCCCTTCACACTTCTGCCTCCTCTCCTGTGTTTGTAACCTCAGCCAAATCCAGCCTTGTATTTCTTATCTCCTTCTCCACCATCTCCGCTTCCTCCTCATTTTCTCCAGCCTTAGAAAGGCAGGTCAAGAGGTAAAGGGTGGCAGGAATGGAGAAGAGGTCAGCTGGTTAGAAGATGAGAGAAGGGGAGGTTAGGGGGGTTGTTGGGGCGGGGGGTAGCAGTAAGAGCCTCCTCCTCCTTTTTTTTCTACCGTGGGTGTCCTTAACCTTACTGTTGGCCCATGTGGGCTGTGTGAGCCCACTTACTTGACCTTTAGGTTGTTCAGCTGCAGGATCTGTGGGCTGATACTGGAGGATGCCTGGGTTCTCATTAAACAGTTCTCAGTTTCTATACCAACCTCCAACTTTTTTCATCAGTCAGTTTAAGAATAAATCACTGTCGTTGACAAATAGGAAAACAATACACAAATATAATATAACAAAGCATGTGAACTAACCAGCACCGTATGTTGAGAAACACTGGATTTCAGTGTGTGTGTGCTCTAGATTAATACCATTTTTCCTCGACCTCCTTCTAATTTCCAACCCAGTCTGGACCTTAAATAAACATGGACCTACACATGCTGAGCATAAATAATGGATGTTGTTGCTTGTCTGTGACCTTGAGCACTTAAATCAAGTTTTTTTTAAATGACCATCCATTGATTCTTTGGGGAAAGTGACAAGAGCCCCGCTTCTAATCAATTATCACATAACATGATGGATTCACTTGTCAAAAAGTCTATTAGGGCCTCCAACAGCTAAGGCTGTATCTGAATTCAATCCAAATTCACTGCCTCTCATGATGAATCCTCTCTGGTCAGTGTAGTGACCGGGGCAGTTCTGTTCTGTTATTCTGACCATAAAACATTTTCTCTTTTTCTTTTTTTTTTCTTCATTTTTCTATGTTGTTGAGCCACATTTCAACCACAGTAAGCGTGAAATCATCCTCCTGTTTGTCAATAGCTATAAAGTAGGAGCAAGACAAATATTATTGTTTCCCACAGTCGGTACGGGCAGGTTCTGGGAAGTCCTCTACGAAGAAGGAGTTATTAGGAGGAGAAGTCCAGACGTTGCGTCTAGCAGACATCCAAAGTGCCATTAGGGCTTCACGATGAGGCCGTAAAACTAAATCCAACCTGGCTGTGCCACTGGGTATTTGACTGTCACTGTGTCTGTCAGTGAGTGCATCTGCCCTCTGTGGTCAGCCATGATAATTACCTACTTATTATCTCCGAGTCCGGAATGAATTTTATCCCGGTGGTAATGACCATGTTAGTGATTTTCCCCATCTTCTCTGATGCAGGGTTCAGAGACACCAGACCTCTGTGATGCTCGGCTAATTTTTTTTTTTTTTTTTTAAATCTGTAATATCACATCGCAGGAGTCTAAATTACACAGCAGTAATTACAGTATTTTGGAATTAAAATATATATTTATATATTTTACCCCTGGGTGGATACTTTCAATTATTTCTGAAGTATTTGGTTTACAGCTATTTCATCCAATCCTCTGTTCAGTTGCTAAATATAAAATTTACTGTTTGTGACGTTCTATTTCGGTGTCAATCTTTGTTTTAGCTAGCTGTTACACCCGTTTCGCTCCTAGAAAAATTCCTTGACAAAGAAATTTACCACAATGAATTGCATTTGTGTAATGTGTGTTGTTTCACCTGAGGAGTCTTTATCCCAACAGTGCTTTTACATAATCCAATCTGCCTCGCCCACCTTCAGTACTCCCAGGACCACCAAACTTACTCCATATTAAAACCTGCCCCCGTTTGAAACATGAACCTTGTGTTTAGACCCGACTCATCGGAGCCTCATCAGCTCTGATGATGTTAAGCTTCCGTCGATTAGATCTCATTTGATCCTCTCCCTCCTCGACCGCCCGCTCTGACGCTGCTTTGTGCTTGTGATGGTAAAGTGGAATGGAATGTGATGCGGCCCTCGGCAACTTACTAATTAAAGCAGTAATTAGGCCTAATCCTGGGCTTCAAATGAGCTCCTGAGCGAACCAGGTGTGTGAGATGAGAACATTTTCCCATGCATCCCCGCACTGGCCGTTACCACATGTGGAATACTGCGTCTTTTACGAGGTTACGTGCAGCTTTATCTAATCAAAAACATTCATTTTTCTCCCGTGAAGGAGATTCAGAACAACGCAGTCTACAGTTGAAATACATCAAGTCTGAAGATTTTGCTGCAGAAATGACTTCGTTTGAGGTTTTAACTCTAATAGAAACGATTCCATGCAATGAAGCAGCCGTTGCCGTTTCACCACCTTAAAGCAGAACCATTGCCATCAAGCATGCATCATTAAGGAACCGCATTTTGCAAAATGAAAGTGGACGGACTTTAGCGGGATTGTTTGGCGAGTGTTTGTGCTAATGTGTTGTTTACTGATGCAGTAGAAAGCTGAGCTACATAGAAATGGCTGAAAGTTGGACAAAAGTACAATAGAAACAGTTTAAACTGGTAGCTAAGAGTTGAACAAAAAAGTTAATCTTTAAAAAAAAAAAATCCAAATATCTTGTGTTCTCTTGCCCCAGGGTTAGTCCAGTGTTGTGGTCCACGTCCCTTCATTCAGGTTCCTATCGCTGACATATTAAGACATATTTCACTGTGAAGTGTGGACATGAATAAATGCAAAGTGACGGAGTTGCCCGTGCGCAGACCTGCAGCTCCATCTGTTAGACTTGAAGTGGAAGAAAAAGACAGAGACGACGAGCGAGAATCGTGGCTGGTGATACGCGGACAGATGGTCGGTTCTCTCTGGTAATGTTTCACAGTTGGAGTCGACGTTGGGGAGAACGTGTGAATTAAAAAATCCCCGTTGAATAATAAGCTCTCTGTAAAACTCTGCAGGATTCCACCAGCCCTGATCTAAGGAGAGAGAGTGGGCAAGTGAACAAACAAAGAGATGTAGGACTGAAATGTAAAAACGTGAAAACGTGTTTGTTGAGAGGTGTCTCGTGTGACACAATAATTCAGTCACGTACATATTAACTGTAGTTTAACAAAGTTGCACTGTAGAAAAAACATGGTTCAGATGCTGAGGAAAACAAATCACAAATAACACAGTGAAGGACAGATTTTCTGTAAATGCTTGAACTTTTATTGCACAAAAGAAACTCAAGGAAAATCACAAGGATTCAGTATAAACCGGTTTGGGAAAAAGTAAATGTTTTTAAAAATATTTTAAAAACTGTAATGTTTGGAATGTCTGTTTGGAATGGAAACTCGATGGAAGTCCATGTGAAGAATTAGCAAAATAAAATAGCTGGAAATGAAAGTTTGCCCATAAAAGCCACATTTGCATTGTTAAAGCAAAATGGTTAAAAAAAATGCTAATGTTATAGTTGGCTAACCCTGTTGGCTGTTCAGATCTATGCAGTTTGGAGCCACGTGTTGCGCTGTGCAGTGCAGTGTCTAATAAGAACACATGGAAGAGACTTACAGCGGGGGCAGAAGTGAGCCGTTAATTAAGATGAGGTTATCGCTACTGGAGGGGAATGTGGAGGATCATGTGATCTCCTTGAAGGAGAGATGTTGTTAAATGGAGTGGAGGCAGACGGGAGGAGATGGGTTAGAGAGATTAGTAGTAGGAGTCGAGCAGGAGGTGAAAAGATAGAGGAGGGATTACAGGAATCCCTCGGCCTCGCCCGGCAACCATTACAGCAAAACTAATTACCAGCCCACAACCCTGGAGACGGGAGTCGGTGCCCGGCCGTACCACGGTCCTGCTGCAGCCACACTCACACAAGTGCCCTGCTCTCCCCCGCAGGGTGGGCATATGGAGGTCCTCGCTCCGTTTCTGTCCCACAGACTGGATCCATATAATGTATGATGTATGTGAGGAGAGGGGGATGACTAATCACCTCAGAGAAATGACAGAGAGAGATACGGGGGGGAGGGGGGGGGGCACCTTGAAGGGACCTTCAAAGGACCTTCTTTACTTCTTTCCTTCCAGCTGTTTGACTGTAAAACGTCTCAATTCAGTGAAGCAGAGGCTTTGAATATATTCGACACAAGAAGCACAAATAATAATAGTTTTTCTTGCTTTTTCTGCAGCCAGTTTAACTTCTTGACAACAGCTGCACAGAGCTGCTGGGGTTGGATTTAATACCAGCGTTTTAATTTAATCAGAGCGTGAATAAGGTAGAACACAGAAACTTTCATAAACATTCTGTATTCTGTGGAGTTTGACTTTGTAATGGACGGCTGGTGGAAAATCAGTGAGGGAAATGTTTATCGAAACAGATCTTCTCTAAAGCTGATTGAAACACGGAGTCCACTCTGCTGCGGCCTCCGTCTCTCTGAAGACATTTTCGTTGCAGCCAATCACTGATGGAGTCGTGGCACGTGCTCAGACCTGAGTCTGCTCTTTCTTCGTGTCACCGAGCCTCTTTGCTTTGATGCCGTGGTGCGCCTCGGAGGTCACTGAGGTCAAAGGAGTCCGACTTCAACTTGACGCCTCCCAACTCGTAGTCATTGTTAGATGCAAAGAATTCTGCTTGAAAACATCTCCTTTAAGACCAAGTTCTGGGGCGAGAGCCTTTAATCTGCACGCTGCCTTTCATCACTGACAGCAGTCTGTCTGTAGACGCCCTGTGGGAGCTCAACTCCATTACCTGTGAGATTCTGCTGCCCTGCAGCTGACTTCACTGTCGGGCCCAGATGTCTGGCCGTCATCATGGAGATATCACCTTGATTCTAATCCACCTCAGTCCTCGGATGTCTCTGTGAGGACACGTCCATCAGCTGCAGCTGCAGCGAAGCTCGGAATTTTGTTGTCTTTTTAAAATCGATTTCCAAACTTTGTTGTCACTGTAGATGTTGCAGCTGCAGTAGTAACACATTCACACTGAAGTTTAGACAAATCTTTACTTTGAAATTCATTACATTCAGATTCAGAATTTGTGATATACCTGCCTTACCCGCCGAAGGTCCTCTGTTCAAGCCCCATTGGAACCATATATGTAATTCTCCTCATGTAAGTCGGCTTGTGGGCTGCACCTAAAAAGAGTTGTACCACATACAGTGTGTAGAGAGCCAGTACTATGATTAATGATGGCTTCCTGTTTATCAAATTAGGATTAAAACAGCAGCAAATCCCTTCAGTTTTCTCTGCTCAGAGAATAATCGACCACAGTTTACACTCCGTTCAGCCACATTGCCTTATTTATTTGCTGTAAAGACGGTTGGACGTAATTAGGACCGGGCTATGGTTTCTCTAGCATACTGTATAAAAACACAGTAGAAAGGACAAAGGTGAACAGTTGCCCAATTAAAAGTTAATTTATTCCCAGTTCTCACGCTGCTCCGTCTTATGTAACCACAACTGTCAAGCAATTAAAAGATAACATTGCATAATTAGGGAGGTCAATATTTTCCCACACACAAAACACACACTTATAAACCAAACCAGTACAAGTCAAGGCCACTGTCTTCCACGTTGTATTTATGGAACTGGAAGAATAGGCTGAAATTTCCCACGCTTACACACATTGTTTTTGGCGTCACGTGACCTCAGTTTCACATCATGTATTTGTGTAGTTTAAATGTCAGTATAACTTGTATATATATATATGTATATATATATATATATATATGTGGGTAAAATGAACTGAAAATAAAAATGAGTTCTTAATTTGCAAAGAAGTTTGATTGTTTAGGATGATAGAAAATGAAAGGGTAGGTTAAGATAAACCTAAATTAGGTCAAGGCCTAAATGTGTGCTAAATATAAATGAAATATTAACATAGCTGTGGGCCACATACAAATGGACAAGGCAAGAAAAACTGGCTAAAGATGAAGGCTGAAGATAAAAGTTAGAAGAAACAGTTTCAAATTAAACGGTATAAATAATATAAAAGTAAAAAATAAGTGCAGTTCATAAAATAAAATAAAAAGTTTTCTGTCTTACTAGTGGGCTGTAGAACAATAACAGCAAAAAATATAAAGTTGTGGTCCAGAGGAAATCTGTTCTTGTAAAAAATAATTGCCCCCGGGGCAGATTTTAAAATGACAAAATAAAAAGTCTTTTTACACCTAACCTTTATTGTGACAGATCTGAGATTAGGGGAGTGAGGACCACACTCTCTCTCTCTCTCTCTCTCTCTCTCTCTTGTGTCACCTGTCACTGTGAACTTCCTTCCATTTACACCTTTTAGACAATGACCAGCGTCGGTCTCCGCCCTCAGTCGCCTCTGAAGTCACTTCATCACCGAACACCTTTTTTGCTTTTGCACTTTCTCTGAGCTCGGCCCGACTCCATGAAAGTACCCAGGTGTAAATGGGGTCTAAATCACCTTCGGCC
>NC_024324.1:3062792-3081733 GCF_000523025.1 Cynoglossus semilaevis
CTCACGTTTCCAGTACTGCGTTAGAAATTGCTGCTCCCATGAGAGCGGAGGAAACCAATGAACATGTCAGGAGTGGACGCAAACACACGGCCGTTTCTCCACTTTTCCATTAAAACTCTGCACTAAGTGATTTATACACCTGCCGCTGAGTGGTTATTCCATGAGAAGCACCTTAATGGTGGGCATTAATCGACTTCTTCTCACTTTGGATGATGATTTACTTGCCTTCACTTACACCTGAGGCACCTCAGCTGCTGAGCAGATTATGGAGCGAGATCCCAGCGGCTGCAGGCGTGTTCTGTGATGCTAGTCCAGATCTGCTAAACTGAATTACAAGGGTTAATTCCACATTGTGTGTTTGGCTGTTGGATCTTGTTTTTTATAGTGTTGGAATGAAAGTGAAGTTTTACATATTCTCTGTGGACGACATTCCACCTGCTGCAGAGGGAAACATGGATTTGGCATCTTAGGAATCTCCAGTGGTTTTGATCAGTTTTGTCTTTATGTCTTTGTCAAGTATTGACATTCAGATGACCTCACGTGGGCTCCCGACCCCAAGAAGGAATTTTTCTTCCTGTTTTTGATTTCCTGTCATATGCAAACATACTTGTCTTTGGTGAAATCAGTGTTCGGACAAGCAGCATCATTATAGATGATCCTCAACTCTACAACATCCATCATTGACACTCATGGGGAACCATATTTCTGCTCATTTGTTTCAGGTTCAGATTGAAAATCACACTGAGCCAAAACACATTTGTGAATTTGGGCTTGATTAGATTTATTATTGCACGCAGACACATTTTCTGCTGGCATCCATTTACCAGAGTTTGCAGCCTAAATCACCGGGGCATTTCCTGATGAACACCTCAGAATCTATCTGACGTCTCAAATAAAATAAAGCAGGTTTTAAAGGCCAGTGTGAAAAAGAAAAGAGAAGAAAGTAGAAGAAAACTCATTTAGATTTCCAGATCATTCTGAGGCCCAGTGGGTTAATCTGTGTGTGTCTGTGTGCGAGAAAATATCAGAGGTAATATCCTGAGTAATATTCAGATTTGATTAGATTGCCTGGGCCTCTTCTGTTGACATTTGAGACAGTGTGGAACATCCCCTGATGAGATCCTCTCATTGGCCAGGGCATTTGGAGCCGTTTCCAAATGGCAGTGGCTGATAAAAGGGTATTTCAGGTATTGCCAGACTTGAATGACAAATGAAAAGTTTTTATTAAATCACATGACTTCACCTGTCGTGTTTGGAACAGTCAGTGTACCTGAGCCTGAGGCCCAGGGTTTGAGGATTTACTACCAGAGTAAATGTTAGAGGTTCTGTAAACTAATTTGTTTGATAATCCAGTTTTATTTTTTAGCTGTTGTATTCTACCACAATATTTGCTAACTATGATATATATTTACCCTCTCTAATTATTCTTGTTCTCCACTATTCCTTAGCTATCTGTTAGCAACGTATAGCTTTCAGTTAGTTAAGTAAGTTAAGCCTTTTGTTCCAGCTTGTTATTGTACTTTAGCTTTTTCAGCATTCATGTCAAGTAATTTTCATCAAGCTCTTTGTTCTCTGTTTTTCTCTTTTGTTGTTTTTATGAAAGCTCTACATTTCTTTAAGCTTCCGTGATGAATCTGTCATTTAGAAACTTTTCCATGACTGTCATTATCATTCCATCCTTTCTCTTGTCTTCTCTTCAAATCACTTCATCAATACATTCATCAGAGGATGGGAACAAACCCCAGAGTGCTGAGGACCTCCCCTTGTCAAATTTGGCTCCTAATTAAAACCAAAAGTTGCTGAAAAACTCACATTTTTCTCACGTTTGCTGTCAAAACCCGAGACTCAGAGACCCCGTCGGTAAAAAAGGGCCGACATCAGTGGGAGCTGTCAGAATATTCAGCTTTTTTTTTATTTTTTATGCTGAACACATTTTACTCAAATATTCCACTGGCAGCATCTTTAATGTGAAACAAAAAAAAACTTCTATAAAAGATAAGGACACAATTATTTTTCTAGCTGTCATTTTGAAAATGCTTCGACAAATGTGACGCCAAAATAAAATAGTTTTAATACAAAACTGTACCAAAAAAAACAATAGAAGAAATCACATGGGGTCAAGAAAATCAGAACGTCAGAACATGTTAAAAAACTAAATTAATATTTTATTCTGCAAAATGAGCCGCTACGCTGCACTTCACTGTCTCCGGCTGGTTTTCTTCCTTTTTTAATGTAATTAAGTGTAAAAAAAAGTTTGATGTAATGAGTTGAAATTCTATGCTAAGCAGCCGTGGTGACGAGACTTCACCCTCAGTCCCACACCTCAGATGAACTCCGTGAACCGTCTCCTCCTCTCTGTGCTTTAGTGGAACATCAAGTGTGAAGTTATGACTGATCCGAGGCGTACGCTCACACGATGTGTTTGGGCGTCATAATGTTTTTGTAGCCATGCTAATGTCGGCTGCGCATGATTGAACGGAGATAACCACAGTGTGTTGGTGTGCAGAGCTGCTCCTCACTGTTTAATGCAGCGGCTATAGTCAAAAATATATAGGAAATTACCCATAAGCCCCTGAAATGCTTAGCTTTTGACAGAGTTTTCAGCAGATGCGAGAAAAGCTCAGCTTTCTCTACGTCAGTGGTGTCAAACTACCGGCCCGGGATCACTGTAGACCCATGAACCCCTCTCATCTGGCCCATGTTTTGATATCATTAATTTAATGTGTGTTTTTTTTTATCAGGGGTTCCCAAAGTGTGGTATAGGCCCCTCCAGGGTGTATGTAGGGTTGCAGCAAGGCCAATACATTACTTTATTTTCACTTCAGTGAAGAGAGTAGTGCTGCCCAAATACAGTATGTGCCAAAATAAAAAAAAAAATCTTTATCTCTGCAGGTCATAAATAAAGAAGTTTAAGTCATTTAAACATATATGGTAAGAGGTACAAATACTTGAAAGCTGTAGCAGCGATGAGAATTTATTTAAAAACTCAAAAAAGATTTATTTGCATCTAGAAAGGCAGTGCTGTAATTATAAATCATCACACAAATTTTAGGATGCATTTTAAATGTTTAGTACTTCTTGTGATGTGTACACAGAGCCAACATCCAGGATTATGCCAAGACTTGGATATAAATTAAATAATGCTTGAACTAAACCTTTTTTTTCAGAAATCACAGTGACCTGCAGCATGCATTCAGCTGCTTCTCTGGTCAAAGTCAGAATTTGACTGTTGCCAAAGTGAAGGCAGGTTTTTCTCTTTTGTCCTGCCAGAAATCCTGCCTTACTTCATCTTCCAGTTCACCGTTGGCCTATTTACTTCACCTTGAGCGCTAACACCCAAATGAAGCACATTTTAAGGTCAGAAAAAGAAAAGTATGGAGTCATTTGGCCTCTTTTATTCTCCTGAGTCCTTTATTACTTCCTTCTTTCTGATGGACTCCTTCACACTCTGTCCAACGCTTGTCTCCTTGAATTATTTCCCTCTTTTGTGCATTTACACATCGCTACAGTATCTTCCTTTCTTCTTTAAAGTCGTTTTTCTCAGCACTTCCTGTAGGTTTTATTTCCTTCTTCATCTTTAGCCTTTCTATACCTGCCTCTTTGTCTCTCTGTGTTTTATGTCCCTCGTCCAGAGGTGTCTCCTGACACAGCATTTTTATTTATAAATCATTGCACTTTGGTACGGCCTACACCAGGCAGAAAATGAAGTGGTGTGTGTTGCTGGTATAGCTGTATTTGTGTCAACAATTTTTGTTAAAATAATATTGTTGTGGGGGACACTTTGTCCTTGTGAGGACATGTCCTTACTGATTGTAAGGTTCAAGATTTAGAATTTACTTGTGGTAGATTGATGTTGAAAATGTAGATGGTGATGGTGTTGCTCCATGTCTGCATTTTCTTTATTCTTATACTGTAGTTTTCTATATATTTTATATAGAATGGTGAAAATATTCTAGTTTAGATCAGTGTCACCAGTCAGAAAACTCAGCTCTTTTTCATCTTTAACACATTTTCACTGAAGTTTCACACTGACAGGAGTTTCAATGTGATGATTAATTTGAAATAAATAAGATGCAATTACTTCCCGAGCTGTCGTTTAGAAAACATCTCAGATGAACTGATGTGGTGTCAAGGTTAATTTTAGTGTTACACAGAGAGATACTGAGGAAAAGACAAAAAAAAAACTATTTCTACCTGTGAGCTTTTTTTTTCTACATAATGAATCGTTAGACAGCGGTAAATCTTTGATGCTGACCTCATGCTGCACCCTGTCTGACTGAACATAAATTCAAACGGTTAATAATCATCACAAATTATGAAGCAATCAAACTCCTCTGTCCTTTTTGTCCTTGACTGCCGTGCACGTTGATATGCACTGATTAACGGGCTCAGAAAACCAACTACAGTTTAAGAGTGAGAGGTGGTTTGTCTGAAGGGAAGTTTTCTGATCTAATACAGAGGAATATCAGGGTGAGGACGTTTCCAATTGGACAGAAAATGCTTTCATTAGCAGAGATGTTGTCATCGAACGAGAAGTGTGTGTAAAGTAGAGATGTCTTATCAACTCAGAGCTTCTTAAACCCTGGTGCACGGACCACTGCTGGTACTTGGATTGGGATTAGGGATGGCTCCATACAACTTTTTCATGTCCTATACCGATATCGATACTGCATCAGTCTGGGCATGTCCTATACCGATATCGATACTGCAACTTAGTGTATCTGCCAATAATGACATCAGTCTGGCACCGTCTTTTCTCCTCCAGCATCAAAAGACAAAAAATAATAATAATAAATAAAGGAAAGAAACACAAAATCTCACAAACATGGTCCAAACAGAAATATGTTTGTGGTAGAAATGACCCTAACTGACCCTACAGCATTAAACTGGTGAAATAGTTGCAGATATTTTAATATTTTAATATATTAACTATGTGTGAACTTCAAGTTCACAAAGAATATATCCATGCTGACAAAAGAAAAATCAAGCATTTACTAGTTTCTGTTTTACTCTGAAAGAACATATTAACTATGTGTGAACTTCAAGTTCAAAGAATATATCCATGCTGGCTAATCAGTTAAAATGTCTGAGCAAATGTATTTAATTTGTGTTTTCTATCAAGTAAATCAATGACTAATATAAACATTTCTCCATTAAAAAAACAATATTTCTTTAACCAGTTTTTACCTTTAGGGAAATCAACATCCATATGAAATGAATATAAATCAGTGTAATGTGATTAAAGGGTGTTTAGACCCTAAAGAACTGTTTAGGCTAAATGAGAAAAAAACCTGTGCTTTAGGAAAGAAAACAAACAACAAACTTTGATCAGATTTGACTTCATTCTGTGTAAAAGACTCGTAGCTTAACGACAAATATTACTCACAAAATTAGACCAAATGATGAAGTTCAAAACATCTCTATCAAACGTGGAGTCGACACAGATGCAAAACAAAATCCTGCCTCACTGAGCCGTCATGATTGTCGCACAAAAATAACCACGATTCGCAGCTGAGCCTAACAAGAAGTGGTTGTGTGTGTGTGTGTTTCACTCGTCATTACCTGCGGAATTATCTATTGTACGGCATCTGACCTCGGACAAGGTCAGGAGGCTGATAATGATCTGGATGGGACTGATGTCGCAGATACAGTGGTGACGGGAAACAAAATGGAATAGATGTAGTGGAGGGGGGGGGAGTGGGTGGAACGGGGGGTGAGGAGTGATTTATTTATTTATCCATTTTTTTTGTTTTGTTTTGTTTTTTTTAACTGATAATGTCTTCATTTGTTTGCTAAGAAAGAGGACAGAAAAGTGATGGAGGGGAGATGAGCACCAGGCTGCGTAATGAGAAACAACACATCATCATCAGCTCACCTCACATCACTTCCTGTCAGCCACGTGAGGACAGGACACACACACACACACACACACAGGCTCGTAAAAATGCCATCTGCTCTGCAGCCTGGTGTCAAACCTCACCACTAACTCCTGCTCCTTTTTTTAATTCTTATCATACACATAAATAAATATTATGCACATATATTTAAATCCCATATAACCTACAGACTGGACTCTGACCCCGTTCACGCAGTGACAGGTGCTGTTTGCCTGTGAAAGTTACATCCTCCCATCAAAAATCCTCCAGAGAGAGTGTCAGCTGCCTGATTACATTAGTGTCCATTAACTCCGGAAGATGACATCATGAAATTTTTAACCAATGGCTAACAGTCATCCTAAAATTGGCTGATGATAGAAAACTTGAGTCCCCTCCAAATTACATTCTCCACATCAGTCCTGATTCCAGGATGTGGGAATATTTAACTCAGGGGTCCACAAACACCGGGGCAGGGACCAGTACTGGACTGTCCATCATTTGGTTCAAGATCCCAAACTAAGAATACATATATATATAATATATATACACAGTACATCTGTCTGTACTGTATTCTTAAGTTATTACTTTCGAAATTGGAACATTTTGAAAGGTATTTGAAGCGATTAAAAGTAACACATTAGCGACATTAGCAACAAGCTAATTCTGCCCATGCTACGTGTTAGTAAATATGTTCAGATCAGCAGTAACAAGTCAGACTGTGAGCCTAACGTTAACCCACACAGCCTTCATCCATCTTTACACAACACCTGAGCTTGTGTGTACATCAGTGTGTGGGGGTTTAAAACCCGGCTTCAAGGACAGAAAGGCAGCTGAGAGGCCGACAGTGAAGGCAGCACATACAGTTGTGTAAATGTTTGACTCATCGCTCCTCTGAAGTGCTCTTCATTCACTTCATACACCACGAGCTTCTCTCTGAGGACAACAGAGTGGGTCTGGAGAGGGAAGTGAAAAAGTTAAGTTGAGAGACGGCGAGTACGAGGACGTCCGTTTGACAGCGTCATAGTTTTCTGTGAAGACCTGTCACTCAGGCCTTCATTTCCTGTCCGTCTGTTTATCTTCCTCCATCCGTCCACAGGTCATATTCAAACTTCACTCATTTCCATTCATCACATGACAGGCTGCAAACAATAATGGAGGAGCAGGAGGGGAGGCAGGTGGACTCTGATGTCCTCCCTGTCCCCCCCTTTCTCTCTGTCTTTCTCTCTCTTATTACCTGTCCGTCTCTGTAGAGTCTATCGGCCCATTTAGGTCTCACTGATGACCGGTCCATTTTGCAGCGGTGGCCAATGTAGCATGCCAGACTGCACCGTTACACAGCTGCTCCCTCTGCCTCTCTGGCAAACATCACCCATACTGTGCCTGAAGCCGACGGCAACAAAGTATAGATTTGTTTTGTGTGTGTGTGTGTGTGTGAGAGAGAGAGAGGGAATGGAAAACAGAAAAACAACAAAGCTTTTGTGGGTTTTTCAATCATAAAAAAAATAAAATTCTCAACTCACCAGGTCCTAACAACCTAAACACCCCATATTTTTTACAAGTGTATTGTGAAATATCAGTCCTGTCTAGTTAAGGTGCAGGTCCACGCTTTATTACGTGCGATTTCTAACACCCCTGCTGATGATTTTGGAGTCAGACGTGAGCAAAATTGCACACGACTCGGTCACACACTGCTCCCAGGGTGAAGTGGGAGTGAGGCGTTCGAGCACATAAACATCCGAGGTGTTTGGAAGCGTTTTTGGAGCCATAAAAGTGCAAACACTTTTAGTTTTTCACAGCCACATAAAGCAGGAACACAGAGGTAAATGTGTGACAAGGCGACGACGTGAGAGTGTGATGAAAGGGAAAAGAAGAAAGGGGATAGAAATAACTAAAAGCTAACCTAAAACGGCTAAGAATTTGAAAAAGGAATAGTGTCAAGTTTGGCAAGAAAGACTAAACAATAACCTGCGGGGCAGTATTGGGCCTGTTATAAAGAGTAGAAGAGTCACAGTAAAATATGAAACACAAAGTGAGGTGATTTAAAATAAAACAATCCACAGCATCTACAAATAGGAAAGAACAAAAAGAAATAATGCAAACAACTGCATCTGATGATGAAGAGCAATATTTAACACTGACATTTTACCAGTATTTATACCATCATTGATTTCCAGTAATTGGCTGCAGCTCCCCTCACAGCCCTTAAAGGATAAGTGGTACAGATGATGGATGGATGGGTGAGAAGATCAATATCTCTGGAGTTTTGTTGTTTATTTTTTGGACTGAAAATGGCTCCATAAATGATTTGTTTAGTGTAAACCGTGACAAATACATTGAATGGTGTTTGGAGACTTTTGGAAAGTGTTTAAAAGGTCGACTGTGCAACATTTACCTTTTAGTGTTTGGCAGGAAAAAAATGTATTTGTACATGTTTATTGTATTTACTAGAAGTATTAGCCCTTAGTCACAGGGCCTTGATTTGTTTTTCTACAGGAGCCCAAAAGAGACATATTTAAACAAATGATTATTGTACAAGCAACATAACATAACTATATTTATATTATATCATATATTTGTTAAGTTACTGTATATTTGGTTTAACTTCGTCCCTTCAGGGGTTGCCAACATCTCACCTCTCCAACTCCAAATCCGCTTCACCTTAACGGTCCCTGTGATCTGCTCATCTCCAAACTGTTTATTTAGTGAATGAAATATTGTTTCAGCAGCCATTCAGGGAGCATGAAAAATGAAAATGAAATGTGTTTTGTTTTGTGTTTCCTTTAATGAGCCCTTGTTTTCTATCTCTGTCGGTTCCTGAGAAGAGAAGCAGGTGGTGTGGGATTTTCATTAATTCTCTGAATGCTGGGGAACAACTGGCAGACACACAACTCACACAACAAACACACAACAAACACATACACATGCCGCTGTCACACAGCACAGCAGCTGTTACTCAAGTCCTTTAATTGCGTGATGATGTGTGAGTAAACTGTAAGTATTTTCACTCACATTTTCTCGTCAAAACCTCTGTTTGGAAATAATGCAGCCGAGCCGAGAGCTCCAACGCACAAACAACAAAACAGAAAACACATCGACACCTGAAACATTACAGAAAGGTAAAAACAAGTCACGTCATTTATTGTAAACATTCATATTTTTAAAGATATTATTAGGTTTACTTTTTCCTTTTTACTTGGCATGATTTATCACATATTTTGGCTGACATTAGGCATTCCCTGTACAGTAAAAAAAAAAACGTCGACACCTGAAACATTACAGAAATGTAAAAACAAGTCACGCCATTTATTGTAAACATTCATATTTTTAAAGATATTATTAGGTTTACTTTTTCCTTTTTACTTGGCATGATTTATCACATATTTTGGCTGACATTAGGCATTTCCTGTACAGTACTGAAGTGATACATCAAGGAGAACTATTTGCGTAGCTTCTTCATTTTACAGTATGTATTTTTGAACTCTCTCTGTCCAGATACTTTTGAACAAGCAGACTTACTAGCTAAGTGTCAGTCTAACCTGCTACACTTAGCTGTTTTTTTGGTTTTGTTTCTGTATACGCAACTAACTATTAACTATTAAACCAGAGAGGAGAGGATAGTTTCCACAGTAGGTCAACGTGACACCAAAGAAGAAAAGAAAGAAAGACTTGAAAACGGTGAAGAAAGTTTTAAGGGATGCAGAGAAAGTGAAGAGATAAAGTCTGTCTGTGTTTCTGTTTGGCTGGCTCCGATGCCAACTTTGTGGTTTCCTCCAGGACTAAATCCAAGCCTGTCTGTCTTACATTAAACACAATTAATTAATGGTAATGAAAACAGAGTTGGAGAGAATAGATGGGAGGAGGAGGAAGAGGGGGAGACCCCAGAGACCAAGCACCGTCTCCAACAGATTCATACTCACTTTAGATTCTTTTTGGTTTTGCATTTTCCGTATCACTTACTCCTCTCCTTTATTTCCCTTCCCCTCGACTGGTGGGCATCACACGTCTGCGTTGGCAGCCCCCGTGGTGCTGACAGCTCCTGATAGAGCCGTTCTAATGGGAGCAGATGATGATTGACGTCAGTCTACAGATGTACACTTAGCTGTTTTTTTGGTTTTGAAACTGTATACGCAACTAACTATTAACTATTAAACCAGAGAGGAGAGGATAGTTTCCACAGTAGGTCAACGTGACACCAAAGAAGAAAAGAAAGAAAGACTTGAAAACGGTGAAGAAAGTTTTAAGGGATGCAGAGAAAGTGAAGAGATAAAGTCTGTCTGTGTTTCTGTTTGGCTGGCTCCGATGCCAACTTTGTGGTTTCCTCCAGGACTAAATCCAAGCCTGTCTGTCTTACATTAAACACAATTAATTAATGGTAATGAAAACAGAGTTGGAGAGAATAGATGGGAGGAGGAGGAAGAGGGGGAGACCCCAGAGACCAAGCACCGTCTCCAACAGATTCATACTCACTTTAGATTCTTTTTGGTTTTGCATTTTCCGTATCACTTACTCCTCTCCTTTATTTCCCTTCCCCTCGACTGGTGGGCATCACACGTCTGCGTTGGCAGCCCCCGTGGTGCTGACAGCTCCTGATAGAGCCGTTCTAATGGGAGCAGATGATGATTGACGGCCATGAGGCGAGCTGACAGCACATAAAGGTCACATTAGCCCCCACCGCTGTAGAGGTAGGGATGGAGAGAGTGAGAGGAAGGAAGAGGAGTGGAGGCAGGTAGATGAGAGGAGGGAAGGGGGGAAAAAAACCCTGAGAAGGAGCACGAATGAAGACAGACAGTCACACGGAAAGATGTGAAATGTCAAAAAGCTGTAGGAACCACAGTGAAGGGGGACAAGGAGAGGAAAGACTGAATTAGAGAAGAGGACGGACAGAAGAGGAAGATGAGCCAGGAGAAGATTACCTGAAAAAAGGGAGGGAAAAACTGACAGAATACAGACCTGAACTTATAGATATTTTATATCAGGTTAGACCAGAAAATGACCAGGACCTGTACCTAGTGATCTAGTGGTCCCTCCCACCCTCCCGGCAGTGGGACTACGATTATTCCACTATGGAAACGACTTCTTCCTTCATTCATATCAACTGGTTTTGTCTGTGCCATAATGATGGCATTTGAGTTGCAGCACAAAACCAGAAGTCTTCATTTATTCATGCAACTCTTTTCACTGTCTTCTTGTCCCACTGCCGACCACCACCTGTCTATAACCACCTGCCCACACTCATTTCCTACACTTGATTCCCCCTGCCCTTTGTGTGTCCTCACCCCTGGTTCACCTTCTCTCCCTCTTTCATACATATTGCATCTTGTAGTTATTTCTGCCTGCAACAACACGCAGCCTGACAGTTTCCCTACGCAACTGCAGCCTGACGTTTCCTGATGGATATGGAGACAGTTTACCTCCCTCCGTCTCACCCACCTTCCTTTTCCTCCTCCTCCCCCCTGGTTCTCCCCGGTGCACTGTGTAAAGATGGGGAGAAAGATTGTGTTTGTGTGCGACTCTGATTCACTGCAGGCTGTTTGTTTGAGTGAAGAGTTTTCCTCAGCGTTCCTCGTCTGCTAAATGTCCCGTTGCACCGGCTTCACTGTTTCATCTTTGTGTTCAAGGCAGAAGTAACAGAACCCTAGAACAAAGATGAGAATAAATACAACAAACCATCTCCGGTTGTAGGAAATGTAAAAACTTTTTTGTTTCGTTCGCAGGTTTCTTCTGATCCCAGATCCTTGGACCCAGAAGTCGCTGCTTCATCTCATTATGCGGCCTACGGTGTGCAACCCACAGGTGGACCAGGTGAGTGATTTGTTCTTGGGGAAAGTCTAGTGACTAGCTTAGCCAACATGGACCTTTTACTACTTTGTTTTAGCTAACTAAAAACAAAGAACCTTTATGCTAAGGTTTGGCATAGTATGGTGCAGCTGTGTTTCAAGTTTTTTTACTTGACAAGGTTTGCACCTGCAGAGTGAAAAGTTAAAAGTTTTTTTTATACTATAATCCAGTGATGTTTCACAGTATTGCCCACTTTTAAAATCCACCTGTCTCCACCGTCGCCTCCTCTCTTCTCACCTCTGTCCCATTGTTTCCTCCATTCACATATATATTTCAGTGTATGTATAAAGCCAGCAGACATGTGGCTGCCTAGTCAGATGGTTCCTGGGAGATTTGATGCAACAAATAACCCAGTCTGTGAGCACAGTGGTGAAAACATTATCATAAATAGTGTTGAAACAAACCCAGCGCTGCCAGAAATCCTGACCCTCACTGCTGCGTGTTTGTAAGGAGGCAGGAGATAAGGAGGAGGAGTGTGTTTGTCTTCTGTCCTCGGCACAGGGAGGAGTGTGTTTTTAGGAAGCATTTTTTGTGTCCTTAAAGTGTTAGATCCCAGTTTGTTTGATAATGTAAATATATATAAAGTCGCTTTTTAGCTTATAAGCATTTGATTTATGTTTAAAATGTATTATTACTATTACTATATAAATTATTAATATTCCTATTATTATTAGCAGTAGTAGTAGTGACAACAACAATAATAATAATAATAATTATTATTTATGCTTCAGTTTTACAGAGGACAGAGTTTTTTTGTCCTGGAGAAAACTGATCTCCTTAATTTAGGCTCTGAGGAGATATTAAAAATCATTAATCAGGCTTAGTGTCCAGTTTTTTTCTGCGTCCACACGGACTGACTTATTGTCCTTTAAAGGAATATTCATGAGAGCAAGAAAAACGTCTTTATCCCTGCTTTGATTTAAACACTGGCAGCTGCCATCGACCTGCAGAAACACACACAGCCAAAAACGAAAAAAAAAAAAAATCATGAGAAATGCTGAGTCAATGCTGATGAGGGAGAGTCAGCAGAATGCTGCTGCTGTTGCTGCTGCTGCTGCTGCTGAGTGAAAGAGTCCTGGACTCCACTGACCTGTGGAACCCTGGTGTCCTCCAGTCTCTCTCCACTCCGTCACTCTCTGTAGATCTATGTGTTGGTGTTAGAGGATAAATCCTCGTCCTCTCCGTCCTCACATTTCAAATTCAAACTTTTTTTATTTTTCACTTTTCGTCATAAAGGTCAAAGATAATTCAGCCAAACACAGAGAGAGTGATTAGATTAAAAAAAAAAGTGAAATATGATGAAGGCCACCTGGTGTTTATTAATGTTCTCATTCACTGCTGCACCTGAACAGGGTTCCTTTAAATCCTGTTGGACGGAACTTTAGTTTGAATCCTTTAACTTTAACTTTGAGTTTAAACGTTGAGCAGAATTATTTCCTCTTTATTTATTCTAAGTAGGCGACCTTTGACCTTCAACCCACTGTAATGCTTTGTTATGGTAATGCCGTGCTTTGACTAATACTTTGCTTCTTTTGGCTAAGTTACGTTTGAACAAACATCACCATTTAAGGTAAATCTTGAACTATTTGTTTGTTAACTGTTTGAATAAACTGTTAGCTACGTTTGGCTAACTCTGACAGCCTGGCACTGTTTGAGTTGCAAGTGTACTTACTGTATGTACTTATGAGAGAATTTACTAAAAGCTTCTGTTGTTACTTCAAGGGCATGGTCAGATATTCTGAGCGTCTTTCGTCCCCAGACTCTTGGTTTGTAGTTTCACACTGAAGTAATGGTTAAAATATGAAGTCCAGGCCTGAGAAAGTCCACTCTACCCTGCTCCACCCGACAGCACGGCTCCCTCTAATTCCTGGATGTGAAAACACGGTCATTAGGGAGGACGAAGCTCTGAAAGGTGAAGGTCTGTCGCTGTTTCAAAGGAGTGTCATTAGAGAAACAAACAAAAAGAAGCGCAGATAAAGAGGCGTGGAGCGCAGAAAAGAACCGGGGTTACAAGGATCGGTCTTTGATAGAAGTCAGAGCATCCACTGTGAGGCATTTCCTCTCTCAGCGGCTATTGATTGACCTCAAGGAGAGAGAAAAGGAAGAGGGGAAACAAAGAAAACAAGGCGAGCGTGTGAGGAGATAAAACAGGAAGAGGAAGAATAAGACAGTGTGAAGCAGAGGTGAGGGGAGGACGTGATGGGGGAGAGGAGGGGACGGAGTGGAAGGCACTGTTAGGGGGTAAAATAAAAGTCAAACTGCAACGAGGATGTGAGGAGGAAGTGCAGAGATGAAAGGTGGAGAGAGAGTGGAGTGGATTTGGCAGGAGGATTGTTGAAAACGGGGTGAAATCAAGTTCACCGGCGGAGAGGCTAAAAAAAAAAAAGAAAACAGAAAGCTCTCATATTTTTGTAATTATCTGTTTCATTTAGTCTTTTCTCCTCCTGCATGGCACTTCTTATCTCTCAATCACAGCCGGACACTTTCCCAGAGGTTCATTTTCACATATTCTATGCTCTTTTTGTTCCTCTTTATCCACACACTAATCTGCAGATCATGATGCAGTAGTACTCCATCATACAAAGTCAGTGTCAGCCAAAACACACTAGCAGTAAAACTGCACAGAATCACATTAACAGTCTGCACTTTATCCTCCACCTCTGTGGCAGACACACAGCGTTCTCTGTTATTTGTTACCTGAAGAAAAGACTCATTTCATTCTGACCATCTGAGTGAAGTCAGACTTTTAATTTAATAAACCCTATTTATAAAACACTTGGTCGACTTTCCTGAAATTATAAAGTCACTTTCAGCGTGGCCCTACATTGGGGGTCACCGCCGCTTTAGTACACACTGATGCATCCCAATTTGTGATTGTTTGAGGACAATGACTTGGATCCAAGTCACTGTGAAAAAACTGAGGGCTGCATCCCAGCATTTAAGAGGTGAAAAAAGTCTTGGTTGATTATTCCCCAGGGTTTTAAGGTTATTGTTTGCAGAGAAGGAACGAGGCGTTCCAGCTGACTGTGAGTGAAGTCCTTGAGGTTTGTTGTTCAAATCCAACTCCAGAATTATGGCTGAAGTCTAGCTTGACTCCCCACTCTCCCGCAAGTCATTTTCTGGTAAATTCCCCAGCTTCTAAAGTCATCAAGTAACTGAAGACTGATTTGAGTCAACTCACTGAAGCTGAAAAGTCTGAACCCAAGTCCATGAAGATGAAAATTCGACTTTAGTCTGTCAGTGTCTGGATCAAGGAGGAAGCTGAGTCTGAGTCTGTTAGGGTCATTGTTAAGGTCACAGCACAAGGTGTTAGTCCGCACGCTATCAAGTCCTGGACTGAACTACAGCAGCACGAGTTCTTAAACTCAGATATATGTGGATGGAAACGTGAGGAGATATTTTTTCAGGCTTTCAAAGATAAAAAATTAGTCAATGTTTCTTTCTAGAGACAATCTGCTTTATTATTTTAAATATAAATCAGGGCTTGAGTGTGGACAGACAATAACGCTGTCAGAGGAGAAGCTGTGTGTGTGGGCGCGCGCGTTTGGGTGTGTGTGATATAAATAACAGTAGTAACTGAGGAGGGGAAATTAAAAAGGCGGAGGAGAGCTATCACACAGCCTTTTAATTAGTCGTCCTGTTTATCACTGGATCTCTCTGAGGTAGCCTGTGTTGTCGTGACGGGAGGAAGTCGTAAAAATTCTTTTCTGTAAGGCATCGGGAATAAAAGAGAGAAGACAGATAAAATGGTTTTGTAAGAGAAAACGAGGGATGTGACAGGAGAGAGACTGGAAGAATAAAAGAACGGCTCTCAACACAAAGTCCTAAGACACAAAACAGTGACAAAAGTAACACTTTAAAGGGTTTCTCCCTTTTAGAAGAAAAAAAAAGGAGCGTCCACCAATGATCTGTTGTTCGTAAGCAAAGAGGAAGCACTGAGTGACAGTTAACTGGGATTTAATCCATTAGTTAACCAGTTTAATCTGGACATTTGACCTCTTTCTGCTAAGTTGTTTTTAAGTTGTTACCTCCGCAGCGTTTCATTCTTTTCAGCTTTTCATTTAGCTATTTCCCTTTTTTTTTTGTTAATCTAATTCTGAATTAACATTTTTTTTGTTTATTTGGAAGTTGAATTAATTGGAAATTCAGAAAACCACTTAATTTTTGAGTGACATTTCATCTAAAGTTGGCTAGTTTTTCAGTCTCTGTTCTTGACAAGGTTTTATTTTGTAGATTATTTTAAACTAGATTTTCCACACTTTTATTTTTTGTTATTGTTTCTGGGTTTTGTACTTGACACTTTTATTTACTTGTGGTAGAAATACTAAATCCTTCAGGATAGATAAATTATAAGAGAACAAACCTCCTTTCTCATCGCTCATCTCGTACATGTTTGTGTTACTTCTCTCCCTTTGCACGTGTACTTGTGTGTACTTGTGTGTACTTGTGCATGTACTGAGAACACATTCAGGCTACAGGGACTTGGTGCTAAACCCTGTGGTTCCGCAGCATCCATTCTAACTGTCCTGTCTCTACCAGCCTCGTCTAATTGAATCTAATTGGAACAATTAAAGTGGAATCTGTAGTAATTAGAGACTAATTGGCCTATTGTTATTTTTACAAGTCTCCAAAGGGCCGACAAAGACGGGAGCCGGCGTGTTTCCTCCTGGTGTACATGAGAGAATATCTTTCTAATAATACTGTACAGCACAACTGGCAGAAAATATCCGACTGTGAGTATCTGTGCTTTTTTTTATGCAGGAAAGCATTTTATTTTTTTTGCAAAATCATGAGAGTCCAGCTGCTCACAAAGGACGTCCTATTCTTCCCCCACGTACTTTTCTCATTGCTTTTATAAAGATTAATAGTTGAGATAGCGTTACAACAATGGAGGAGAACACAATAGAGAGAGGATGAAGAAAGAGAGCGGAAAATGGAAAAGAGTTTAAAGGAGAGAGAGAGACAGAAACGCAGTGTAGCCGTACTGCAGATGTGTGAATGTGTGAATATTTAAACTGCACAATGCAGTGATTAAAGCTGCTGAAGGTGACTTTGACATCAGTCGTTATTAGATGTCTGCCGTGGTTGATGGAGAACAGAGTTCTATCTTTTTGTGTTTTTTTATTGGGGATGCACTTGGTAACAGGCCCGATACTCATTGTCCTAAAGGTAGGATATTGAAGTAGGTCAACAGTGTCAGCAGTTTGGAGGATTTACTGAGAGGTTTTTTTCTGTCAGGATCCAAGAGACACCTGAAGACGACGCCCGAGCAACTTGTTGTGTTTGGGCTCTTTGGACTCCATCAGGCCTCGGTCCACTTTGTTAAAACTTCAGCCTTTGATGTATCCCACTGTCGGATCACATATTTCAATTGGATTGGACCTGAAGTGAGGCAGAATCTAAAAGCCTTTTTCAGATTGGTAGCAGTAGCCTCTCTGTTCTACGTTGTGTGACTGTACAAGTGGCGGTGAGTGGGCCACGTCTTATGGGCTTCATTTGTAGACCTCTCTGCTTGTTTGTCTGACAGCATCTGGAAACACCGCCCCCCATAAGTCGGTGCTGGACATCAGAAAAGTGAGGCCTTGATTCTTAGAGCAGTCGTGTTTAAATATAGACTTGTCAATAACTTTTACCTCTTGACTCCTGTGTTCATTACAGCTCCGTAAAAAAAGAAGGAAAAAAAATGCAGATGAGAAATCAGCCGACAGCCCGCGGCTGAAAGTGTGTGGATAATGAATGTGCCACATTAGTATGCTGTCTTCTTACAGTGGAAGTAGAAATTCAAATCAATGCAACACATTCCATTAAAATGGCTAATGAAGTGAAAACAATAGTGAATGCCTTTCTGGAGGGAAATACATCACCTGCACTCTGTTTAATCCCCCAAAAATAGTGCAGAAAGAAGGAGATCAGGGAGAAGAACCGCCCTCAAAAACAATGACAGCCTGGTTCCTTTATTGTCCTACGGTACCTGCCAGAATGAAATGAAAGAGTGCAACACAGTGATGACACGAGAGGCATTTGAAAAGGAAAATCCGACTCTAAAAAAAAAAAAAACCTGAAATGAATGGTGATTACCCTGCGTTTCTCCACCCTCCCTGTCTTCAGTTATGTTTTTTTTTCCTCTTTATGGCTATAAACAGTAGATGATGATGTGTATGGCATTTCAGAGCAGGTTATTTTTCTTAAAATGTCAGCCGCTGAAATTAAAAACCTGAGGCTGGTGTTTCTTTTTCTTTTTCTTTTTTTCTTTTTTGCTCTCAGAGATACTAATGTGATCATTACAGCAGCTAAACTAGATCAGAAAGAATAATGTGGCCCTGCAATGTTTGCAGAGAGAAAACAGTTAATGATTTCATCACAGTGATTCTGCACTGTCGGCTGAAATGTACAAAACATGACTCGTATTCATTTAAGCAAATATATTACGTTTCAACCTCCGAAAGTGGAGGAAACATACTTTTTTTAATGCAGCATTTGCGAGGAAACCAGATTTACAAGCAGACTAAAATGTTCAAAAAGCAAACAAAAACATTGCTGTGATACATCAGGTGAGGCTTTTATGGCATCTTTTTAAAAACTACCCTAAACATTGGGTATAATTCTGCCTTGTTGTGGACTTATATTTTCAGCCATCTAAAAAGCTCCCAAAGATTCAAAGATGTTGTATAAAAAAATAGATTCTATGTATTCTCTTAATAATTTGGCTAGTTATTTGCTCCCCTCACCCTCAATCTCACCCACAGTATATGAACTGATTTTATTTTTTTGTCCCTTTGTCTGCAGACACTCTGTGGACAACAAATAAGCTCCTCCATCCTCACTCATCCTTGTTTCATCACTTGTTCCTCCCTCCTCGTGTCTTTATGATTTGTCTCCCTTGGTATGAACTAACTTACTTTAGCTCCTCCGCCTTCTTTCACCCCACCACCCCCCAGCTCCAGCCTTTCTCCGAGCTGTAAATTCCTCTCGGGGGGATTTATTTTCCGTCAGTGTCAGGACAGAAACACCTCCATCCTCTGGATTTCATTCCTTTCTTTTGACGCTGCCTGTTCTCTTCCTGCAGGTTGTGTGTCAGGAGGTGCCTGAAGGAGCCTCACTCCTCCTCCTCTTCTTCTCCTTCCTTCCCTTTTTCTTTCTTTCTCTCCCTCTCATCAGGGTGCTCCCTCCACCTCTGCACCCCCCCCCCCCCCCCCCTCCTCCCTACTACCACCTTCTCATCCCCCC
>NC_024324.1:3082121-3092499 GCF_000523025.1 Cynoglossus semilaevis
CCCCCCCCCCCCCCCTCCATTTTCCTCAGTATCCCATCTTAACCTCATGGGATTCCTGGGTCTTAATTATTCATTGTAATTTGTAGATTAATTCTGCACGGCTACCTTCCTTCTTACACACACACACGTGCATATATATATGAATATATACATAAATGTATATATACTTCCTATTTTACTCTCTTTTTTTTCCATTTGCGATGTATTTTCTCTAATTTCCTTTTTATTTTTTTTGTCTTAACTCTTATGTTCTTGTTTTTCCTTCTTCCTCTCGGCCTCACCTTTTGTCCTTAATCCCCTTTTTATTTTCATCTTCCTTCTACCTTTACATCCCGTTGTTCCCACTTCCTGTGTCTCCTCCTCTCTTTCTCCCTCTGACAGCTCCTATTATCATGTTCCTCACGCCTCGCCTGCTCCCCTCCTGATGGATGACCTCACACGAATATTAATTTACTGTAGCATTAACAATATCACATCTTATTCCGCACTTTCCTCCCCCTTTTCCCCGCTTCCTTCTCCCCCTCTGACTGCTCCCTACCCTCCAGACACCCTTCAGCCTCTCCCCTTCCTCTCCTTATTACTCCCTCATGCCGTCCCCCTGTCTCCCTCTCTCTCTCCGCACCTTTGCCTAAAGTTTACTCTGCTGATTCAAAGTGAACTCCATCACTTCAATGCATTCACAAAGATAATAAAAACACATTTACCTGCGCGGCAAATTCCATTAACTGTCCGCATCTTTTATCATTTTTATTTTTTTTCCCATTCAAAATCCAAATTGCTATCTTCCCAACAACTACCAACCCCCATAGCACATACGTTATACTGTACTCTGCAGGAATACACTGGTGGATTGAGTGGCATTTACTCAGACCCCCTGAGATTTGCATAATTCATGTGGCGCATCATGACACGCAATGCATAATGGAAACGGTGAGGGAAAAAAAAGGGTGCCGGCACGAAGTAGAGAGATCCTGAGTTTGAACAGAAAAGCTGTTGACACAGGAGGGGGTGGAGCAGGAGATGGTGAATCTCAGTACCTTCTCATCTTCCACACGTATATCTGTCTGAGTCCATTTGAAAACAGGAACTTCATCAGCCCCGGCTGCTGCCGCTCTCATGTCAGCCGGAGGTACGGTGCCTCAGGGACATGGATTATTACTGTATAATTTTTTGCAGATTACGGCCGTTATGTGAATGAAATTGGTTGTAGTTGTGCAGGGAGTTGGCCCAGGGTCAGGAATCTCCTTGTAGAAGCTCATAAAAGTGGGGATTATGCTGCTCTTACACATGTAGGTGGAGTCCAGGTGATGGTCCACGGGCCAGGGCTCCGTCAGGCCTTTGTGAAAAGCCAGGTTGTGTGGAAAAGAAGATTGATATATTGTAATTTGTCATTGTCTTTCTGTTCCAGTATTATACAGAAGTATTTTTGTTATACTGTTCATATAACTTTAATTCATATCGATTTATTGTGATTCAAATTTTTTTTGAAAAGTAAATAAGTGACTAATAACAATAATAATAACGATACTCTATAATTATTATTATATTTTCATCACAGCTAACACTTAAACATATGTGAGTGCAATCAACAATTATACTCATTATGCGAAAGAAAGCGTCAAATGATCGGCAATTTTCTACTGTTTTCCCAAAATGATTTAAGAGCGTGAAAATAAACATGGTGCAGAAAATACAAATAAGACAAAAATAAACATGAGACACGGACCTGGTTCCCATGAGAAAAGACAAACTTACTCCGACGACTAAGAAAAGACACAGGCGGGGGTCTGGGGTCTGACTCTGCAGCTGTCTGCAGCTGGAAGATATAAAAGTCAGCCACTGTCCTCGTTTCTCCAGCACTAATAATTGCAGCCAGTTAATGTGGCCCATTTGTCTCATGCCACATTAACGGGTATACAGTACACGACACATATAAGAATGGACCAGGCTTTCAAGTATAGTTTCAAAGTAAAAGCCTGGAAAAGAATATTTTAAAAGCCTTTCTCTGTGTGCTTTCTGGATTTTTCCTCTAAATGGGATCGTACTGTAAATGTGGCCGTCACGTGAGAAGAGTCATAAAGTGTTTGAAGTGAAGAGTGTGAAGAGAGTGCTTTAAAGTGTGTGTTTGTTGAGGCCAAGGTAAAAGATGTATGAAAAGTAGTCGTAGTGGAAATAGAGCGTGTTGTGTTTTCCACGCGACTCCACCCCACTGTTGTAAACACACCATGCCAGAAATGTCTTCAGGATATTTTTAAACTAATCATTTATTCATATTAATCTGAGTTTGTATCAAACTTGAAAACTAAACTACACATTTCTACAATCACCTCATTTTCTTCAGTTTTTTTTTACGGCCCCAAAGTCTGTGTTTTTTGCAACTTGGCAACGATTTACAGAGAAATTTCGCTTCACGCTTTGTCTGAAGGACACTGTCTCTTCCTGAGATGATATAAATTTCCCAGCTGTCTGCTACATAATGCCAAGGACTGTGTCTTTAGCGTTAACGCTGAATAGACAGAGGGCGAATGATTGAACGCCGCCATGATTGCCATTGTGTCACCTTCGTCCTTCAGGTCCCCGCGTCCTTCAGTGACGAGTCCCCTCTGCTGACTTAAGCGTGGCACATTGTCCCGGTGTCTGTTTGTCAATCTGACAGCCTTAATGCACTGCAGGGAGTAGATTGTATCGTAATTCATGAGCAAACTGAAGGCAAAGTTCAATGATAGAGTCAAATCAACAACCGAGACTGAGCTGAGGACTGAAGAGGTGACGATGATGTCCAACAGAAACAGGTCATTTGCAATGGTTGTACATGGAATTCTAGGCGATTCTAGGTCAGATCTTGCCAAACTATGGTCCGTGGGCAAGATACGGCCCGCTGGGGTTTGTAATCCGGTCCGCCAAGCACTGACACAAGGTCTGGTAATGACTGATGTCAATCCTTCTGTATGTAACTTATTATTGTTACTTATATGTAATCCTTCTTGCATTACAATGAATCAACTGTAATCTCCGTTGATGCCACTAGATGGCGGCAGACATTGAATGTGCCAAATTATTGTTGAAAGTTTAGGTGTATTCTTGTGCATTTTATTTCGCACAGCCTTCTACATCCAACCAGTTTTTGCAACCCTTCTATGGAGAGAAGTTTTGGCACAGATTTAATGTTTAAAATATGACGTGTTCAGGTCGAGATTCTTATTGGTGGAAACAGCAGTCAGACACAGTGACAGAGTGGAGAAGCCACAGTCGTACCCACTCGTATGTAGAAAGGTGAGGCAGACTCACCTTCTCCTTTGTTTCCTGTGAGTGAGAGCACAACACAGAGAGAGTCAGTCAAACGGTGAGTCAGAGGTTAAAGACGAGCCATGTGTGTTGGCAGACGTGTGCTACATGAAACACACGCTCTATCTGTCTTATAAACACACTCACACAGACTCACCGAAAGTGAAGCCAGACGATCAGTTAAGAATTGTGTCCTCCAGCAAAAACCTTTTAGCTCACCTGATTCCCTGAACACTGGGAGGAGGAGGAGGAGGAGGAAGAGAGAACTCTTTTGTCCGACTGATTCAGACTCAGCAAACACACTGTTCTCAGCAAAACACGACCAAATACGAAGCAAAAAAAAACAAGATCCAATGGGAGCCCTTTTCTCCTCTGAGGACTTTTTAAAAATAGTTTCATCCTCTGTCCTGGGACAGAAGATAAAGAACCAGAGGAAGTGAAGTGTCAGAGAACTTGTTGTATGTTTTATTCAGGGCTGTCACAGTTGATGCGTCAATCACCTGAATTCATTTGTGATTATAACCAGATTAAACCCATTTGATACGTATTAATTAACATCATGATTTATCAGAATTAATTCTGAATAACCCCCAGCAGTGGACGGTTATCCATCAAGTACCGCACACCAGCTTTTGTTTTAAAACACATGTTAAAAAGTATTAAAAAAAAGTTAAAACAGTTCAGAATACAGTCGTCTTCAGAGGTGTAAAGTGACCTGTTTACACATGCCACGGTCAACACAACACAATCAACATCTGGCTAACACACACACACACACAGAGTGCTGAGCAGTTGCAGTGTCTTTGGACCGAGTGATCAATCAATGGTGATTTCATCTAAAGTCAATAATGGGACTGGATCCAGATACAGTGTGGGCCGAGTGATCACTCTGTTCAGTCGCACCACTGCACCCACACTTGTTTGTTCTCTCTCTCTCTCTCTCTCGTTCTCTGTGTGTAGACCTTACATTGGTCGACGTGACTTTTCTACGAGAGTTATAGTACAGTAGCTAAAATTAGGTAGAAGTTGGTCAGGGTGTAGGCTGGGGGTCAGACAAAAAAACAAACTAAAACCAATATATGGTTTGAAAAATTGTTTTTGTTATAATACTGCAGTTCAAGTAACTATTCAATTTTTTTATTCTTAAATGACCAACTAAAGCATTTTATCAATTGGAAAAATATTAACATCTAGTCACAGGCCAGATGTGATTGATTTGGCGGGCTGGAAGTGGTCCCTGAGCCGGGAGTTTGTGACTCCTCACATTCCATAATAATGTAATAACTGTGTCCTGTTCATGTTTTCAGACCTAACATTTACACAAAGGCTTCGTTGACTGCTGGATGCATGTGGCTGAAAGTAGAGATTTCTATGGTCTAATTTACTAATTTAGGAGACAGTGGTGAAAGTTCAGCTCTTTTACTCGTCACTGTTCACTGCAAAACAAACCAAGAATCTTTCTTTGTCTTTGTGTGGTCCAAACATCAGGGAAGTGTCGTTCCTTCTCTACACTGTCTGTGTTTAATATCTGCTGTGCTGTGCTGACAAAACGCTCCGGACAGAATGCAGTCTCCTAAATGGTGTGTGTGTGTGTGTGTGTGTGTGTGTGTGTGTATATATAATTTAAACTGGCTCAATATAAGAGTACTTTCCAATATCTTCTCCACACCTGGGGCCTCCTTCTTCTCCTCCTCCTGCTCCTGCTGCTCTCCCCAAAAACTGACTCTGAGACAGTGGCCTTGTATGCATGCAAAGCAGCCTCCCGCAGACACTGACATAATCACACAGGCAAACACAGAGACATCTGCGCCCACGGGTGAGAAAAAACAACAAAAAAAAGAAATCTCCGAGAGAAAGTTTTATTATTGGCCAATCAGGAACTGTGCCGTCAGGGTCGCTCAGGTTCTGGTTTGGGTGAGGGGATATGAGGGAGTGAGGAGACGGAGGTGGACACCCGCTATAAATGTGAAACATGAGTTTTATTATTTATAGTGGGGAAACTAGACGGTTGTGTCGATTTATATTTAAAGGAGAGACAACAGGGAGGGAGAAATACGACCGGCAGTTATTTAAAAAAGGCAAAAGGAATAAAACTTTACACTGAAGGGGAGAGTGGAGGGAAAACGATGAGCTGCGTAAAGAAAACGGGAAATTCAGAGACTTCAAACTTCAAACTTTACTTGTGGAGGCGGTCACATCCTCTTTTTTTCCCCTCTTTAAACTCTTGCACTGTCTTTTCTCTGAGTTCCTCTTGTTTTTGTCACTGCTCTGATTTCTGTCAAAGCCTCTGCTGGGGCTGATGTAAAAGTCAAGGCAGAGAAAGGTGACGGTTTCTTTTAGCAGCGCTCCAGTAATGAGACACAAGAATCTTCAGAGCTGCAGAATCCTGCAAGTCAAAAGTAAAAAAAACCCAAAACACTTCAATCTAAGTTATTGCTGTTTCTTAGTATTTCAGGTGAATTTCAAGCACTTTCATGATCTGTTTGTACAAGATTTCCCTGAACCTCTCTGCTTTTAGCCGTCGTTTTAGCTAACTATTTTTATTTTTTTTGGTAATGTTTTGGTCAAGTGTGGTTTTGGCTGATGCTAGCTGATATGAGCTAGCCAGACTGTTTGAAATATGTTGCACGTTACATGTAGCTATCACTATGGTAACTTCTAGTTCTAGTGAGTTCTAATGTATAGGTTTATATTGAATCCTGCAAAACTCAGAGATCTTTTTGCAGTGTATACATTTTTTTTTCCAAAAATGAATGAAGTTAAAAGCCCATCTCTCATCAACATGCTGTCATTCAACCCACAACATTCTCCAATAATTAAGCCTTCTTCCTGAATGTTAACAAATGCCTGATTTCAGTGTGGGAGCTGACACTAAAAATGATTAATTTGATCTATCACCGCACAACCACCCTCCACACCGAGAGCAGTGAGGTAATAACTATGCAGTATCATTACCAGAGATTAATAGGCCTTTTAATACAGTCATTAAACTGCAGTCTGAAATATGGACGAGCCTCGTCGGCCCCGGTCCTCTCCTACCAGGAAGCCTTGAAGCTGCTCTGACGCCGCTGCAGTTATTGGTGCCGCTGGTGCCATCCGTCCAGAATAGCTGTGGCATTTACACCTGACTGGTTCCTAAAGTACGAGCACTGAGCTGAGGACGCAGTGATGTGACCAGTCAGCTGTGCAGTCAGGTCCTATCACAAGTCAACAGCAGAGGGATGAGGTGGACTCGTGCCTTAATAAAATAGAAACAACATTTGTGATAAAATTCTTATAATTCACCTGGTAGTGAAATAACGCTCAGCAGAATTTTTGCAATTTCCTTTTTTGGAATTTGTCTTCATCGATCATTTGACCATTTTACCTGCATTTTTTGCGACATTGTTACAATTATGCTCAATCTTCATCCATCAATTTCTAATTTTAATTATTTTAGTATTATTATATTTTTTTATCAAAAAAAATGAATTAAAGTCCTGTATGCCACAGGCTGAGTGTGCTGAAGTAATGTACCTAAATTAAGGGCAAATTGAAATACCTTAACGACTACTTCACCTTCATTACACGCAGTCACAACGAGGGAAGCGACAGAGGAAGTGTGTGTTCACACAAGGACATAATGTGCTGTGAGCAGTAAGCCGTTAAACACCACCTGTCTTTATGGGACCTCCACCGTATATAAAGGACATAATCCTGTGGCTATGCCTTAAAAATCCTAATCTCGCCGATGTGGGAGATAATTCCGTCACAACGCTTTACAGTGGGATTTAAACACATCATTATCATGTTCTTTGCATCGGATGGGATTTGGTGGCTTTAGTACGATTTCAGGGGTTTATCACCTAATGATTGTTGTTCTATATCCTGGTCTCTCTGAACTGAAGGGAGGTCACGTTGATGTGTGGGTGAATGGATGTGGTGGTAAGTCGAAATGTTGACAGATTTTATCATTGGTTCAAATGTATTCATTGGTTAAATTTAAATTAACAAGCTTCTTGGTTATCTCTGGTCTGTATTTATATTTATATATTTTAGCTAACACAAGTTTTCCTCGTCTGTTTTCAGTTTTCTTTAAGTAAACTTTAGTTTACCTTTAAAGGTACTTTTACCTCATTTCAATTAGCCTGAAATCTCTACCTACTACGTACTCTGTTTCTATACAGTTTCATTAACATGCTCAGTAACTTATAATGTTTATTTAGAGTAGAGTAGATGAAGAGGAGTCGAACCAGTTGTGGCCAGCTTTATGCCACATGCTGTCCAAAGATGTGACCAGTTTTGTCTTTTAGCCCAAAGGTGCGAAAACTATTTTTAAAAAGCACCAACATCAGTGAAGACTCCCAAGACAAATCCTGGTGATTGTGGTTGTTTTACAGATGAAATTGCACAGCGATGTGTGATTTAATCTGGGGCGCAGTCTGTGTCTGTGCGGTTCAGGTTCATGATTTGTGTGAAATTAAGCTGAGTTTCTCCTGTAAATGCTGAGACGACAGAGGAATAACTGACACACTGGAACTAATGACATCTGCCTGTCTGTCTCTGTGTCTGCGCTTCTCCCCGCTGTCACATGCCTTAATGAATGAGCGCTGCCAACATTATCTCACATTTTCTTTCTGATTTTTCACCATCTCCCCCAGACTTTAGTTCAATAACAATGTCTCGCCACATTCTACACAGTCAATCTGATCAGGCACTGATTACTCAGAGCATCCAAACCCCTCAGCTCAGAGTCAGGAAGAACAGTTTGATTCACGTCAGTCTGCAGAATCCCGTCTTACAGAACAGCAGGGGTTGGCAGATTTGACGGGGTGCAGAGAGACTGCAGGATTGTGTGGACCTGAAGCTGGATTTTGGCTAAGGCTGGTCATAAGATGCAAGAAACGATGTAGCAGAAATGCTCAGGGCTTTGAGACATAAAGTCCACAAGTCCACTGTAATTCTTCTGACCGCTTTCAGTCCAGCCTCTCTGATCTGTTCTGCTGTGTGCTTTGTCCAACAAAAGAAAACACGAGTCAGAGCTTTGACCACAGACACGTCATGTCCTGCCATCTTTAAACACACAAGTCTGAAAACCTTAACAAGGGGCAGAAAAATCATCCAAAAACAATAAATAAAAATTGGAAAAAGGATTTACTGATGGTTATATTATTTGAATTCTCCTGAATATTTAATCTAAATTATAATTTATTCTCCAGGCCCAAAAGATTTCTAAATTAAAAAGTTTCTCCAGGCCCAAAAGATTTCTAAATTAGTCCCACATTTTAACGTTAAATATTTGCCACAAATATCTAAAAACTAGACCAAAAGGTAATATAGATTATCCTGGCATAGAAGAGAGAGCTACACCTTTATCTTAACAAAATAAAATAAAAACAATTTAAAAACAGTAAAGTTAGAAAAAGTTGACACATGACCAAAAATTTGCAAAAAAAAAAAGTTAAATGTCAGCATGATATACCTTTAGTTATTTTGAGATATTAATTGGTTTAAAAATTCTGTTGCTAAAAGTTAAAGAATGACAGCAAAATATAAATAATATAAATATATAAAAAAATATAACTCAAAAGTGACTTGATTGGACCCCAGGCCAAACTTTGCCATCTATGACCATGGATAAAGACACAATCCAAAAAAAAAACAAAAAAAAACGGTTCTTGGTTTTGGGCGTTTGTTGTTGTTGTGGGTTTTTTTTAGATGTTGTTCCATTATCAGTTCTTTGTACTATTGTCTAAGGTTTTCTCACAGACGAATGGTTCCTCTTGACGCCTCAGGCTGGAGTTATTCATCTCCTTTCTGTCTCAAATTCAAGGTGTGGACATGAAAAATTCACTATAGTAATGTAATGACAATAGACCAGCAGAAACCGTGACTAAATATTGATGATCTCAATCTCAGGAGCCCCCTCAGGGGACTCAGAGGTCTCCCAGGATTTAAAACAAGTTACAAAAATGAATTTCAAATGCACACGCTAATGCACATAGTCATGTTTCAAAAGAAAAATGAGGAAGGTCTGCTCCTTTTTGAGGATTTTAAATAAATAATGAAGTAAAAAAATTCTTTGTGTTTCCTGTGCTTTTTTCGCAGATGAATATGGGAGTTGACTTCCTCTCCGTCTCCGCTCACCTGTCCGAGGGGAAGGAGAAAGAAAAAGGTAGGAAAAAGATTCTTTTAATGGTTTGTTTTAGGTGTTAACATGTCCTTGAGGCCTTAGACAATTATCCAGTCCAACATTACTTTACAAAAATGTTGACTTGGATTTGTGTAAATTCCTGGCCTCTCAAATCCGAGACAAAGAAATGGTACGTGCCCACGGGCAGATGTTCTCACGCACAGAGCTGCTCACAAACCTAACCTTTCTGCGCTGTGGTGGTTTTAATGAGGAGCAGAGACGGTTGTGTTGCCTGAGATCTTCTGGAGAGATGATTAGTTGTTCACACCCCACGTACAGCAGATACTGAAGGAATCACTGATGGTCTGAACTCGTGGTTCCTCCAGCTGCCGCTTCTCTTCACCATCACACCCACGTTACAAACGCCTCAGATTAGGGAGAATATTTTCTCACCGCGTGTCTTCTTTAAACACTTGCTCATTTATTTTCCATAAGAGGCCCAGGAACAAAAACTATACATACATATAAAGCAGAAAGTTCTCTGCAATAACAAAAATCCAAATCCAATAATAAGAATATAAAGCAACTGAAACGCTGCGTGGGACAGTTTGGAGCGAACACGGCTGCATTGATTTCTTTTCCTCGTATGGCGGGTTTACAGAATCTATAATCTTGTTTATTGTAAGAGCTGACAGCAAAACACTTTTTAAAAGTCACTGTAGGTGACAGCGGTGTCGCACGGCGGGGTGTGGGGGGGGCGGCAGACTCTGTACATGAGAGGGTTTATAGATGTGATTATGTTATAACTAGTTGTTGTAGATGATTAAAATGAAGGTTAGTAAATTACATTTAACCAGAATAACGTTGTTTGACAAGTGAAAAAAAGCTACTGTGGGTTTGGTACACTGTCTGTACCAGGACTGTTGTAGCTAACGTTACCTCTGGTCTCTGTACCAGGACTGTTGTAGTTGTAGCTAACGT
>NC_024324.1:3092515-3103969 GCF_000523025.1 Cynoglossus semilaevis
TCTGTACCAGGACTGTTGTAGCTAACGTTACCTCTGGTCTCTGTACCAGGACTGTTGTAGCTGTTGACTGTTGTATCTTGTAGCTAACGCATTTAGCATCAATATCTGGTCCTTTTGCCTGTTCACTAGTTCCAAGAGAATTAGCATCATTAACACTGTAAACTAGCTGTGATGTACGTTTGTACGTTTCTCATATATTATTGACCTTGGTCCAAATTAATGGCATGTTGTTTTTTGAAGCATTGATTGATTTTTAAAAATATGTCTATTTTAAAAGTATGATTGTGTGTGTGTGTGTGTGTCCTAAGAGAGTAAATTGACCAAATGACACTGCATTAAAGCTGTTCTGCTTTTTGGGGCTATTCACTTTGGAGAGGCTCATCAATAGCAATTTAGATGTACATGGAAAGCAGGAAGGACTTTTTGGCACACAATAACTCTCCCCTCGTCCCCGTGCCACCTCCCACACACACACAATCACAGATGCTCCGTCTCCATGGAGAGGGGCCAGAAGAATCACCCTATGATTTGCTCCTATTGTTGGAGACCATGTGAGACACCAGGCGAATCAAGGTGATGACCACTAGAATGAACAGGCGTTTACCCCTGACAGGTTCCTTCAAGGTGGTCAATGCTGGTGTCGTTACCATAAGAAAACCAAAGACCTGAGATCGTGTGTTTTGTCAACAGTTGATTACAGCCCTGGTGTTAGTAAAGACCACCACGAGTGGCACTGACCCTCTGTAGATGTCGTGGTCTGTAATTTTTATGAAAGAAAAATCGTTTTTAAAATATAAAGGATTTGAAATATTTTCACCAAAACAAAAAACAGAAACATGTTTGAGGATAATTAGTAATGCTGTGGTCACCTTGTTTCCCAGACGTGTCAAACCGGAGTGGACCACCCAAGTCCTATAGTCCCATGCTATTTGGCCTTAGTTAACAGTTAAAGTGTCTTAGATCGACCACCCAAGTCCTATAGTCCCATGCTGATTGGCCTAAGTTAAAGTGTCTTAGATCAAAAAAATGTGGGTGCAGCAAATATGTTGTTAACCAGAACGTGACCGTTTTCCCTCGGTGGAGTTCCGGGACAGGTTGCAGGAACAGACTGTGTTATCAAACAGAGCACGTTTCTATAATGAGTAAAAGTCACATTTAAAGACAATATTTAACCAAACTTAATGAGAAAAAAGCCGCAGTACATGTGCTCATCAGCGTGATGAATTATAGTGTATTAGCAGCGGCAGCGGTGTCACTGCCAGCTCTTTTTAATGGCTTTTTGAAAACCACAGGAGAGCGTCAGAGTGAGGAAGAGCAGCACTGCGGTAGAACAGGAAGTAGAGGATGTTTCATTAGCCGTAATGACAACAGGAGGAAAAAAAACATCTGAAATTACAGCAGCTGTTATCCTCTATATCCTTTAAATAAACACAGGTGGGGGGTGAGGTTGATGAGACTGAAGTGCTTGATGAAGGTAGAGCACAGAGAGGGAGGATAAGGATGGGGGGTCCGGGGTAGGGGTCTGTTTTAAGCTATGATGGAGCGTTCACTCAGGGAAACTTGCAGCAGAACCCCCAACCTCCCCACGCCCCCTGCATTGTGTATGAGTGTGTGTCTCTTTAACCTGTCACCTCAGTCATGAATAATTTATCACAGACCCCATAATATCTCATCTTCAGAATCACAGATTATCACAGAGGGGGGTGCAGGTGATGGAGGCACAGGAAAAGAAAAGGTGAGGGTGGAGGGGCGGTGAGTCCAGCAGGTTTCTAATTTCTGTCCATTTTGCTCTAGATTTATGGCGTCAAGGAAATTTTCTGTTGTGAAAAGCTGACCTTTGGAAAAAAAAGTGAATGAAGAAACAGGGTAAAAATAATTCAACATTTTACAATATGAATGAATTGCTTTTTTAACAAAGCACAGGAAGCACATTTCCAAGTATGAATCAAGTCGTAGAAAACTATTTAGTTGATGAAAAAGTCCAGAGTTCACGTCTGAAAATAGAAGTTCTCAGTCAGACTGAGTGAATTATGGGGATTTGAGGTTTAAGTCAGTGAAGGAAAAGTCAGAGTTATCAGTCCTAGTCCAGGAAGACATCCATTTAGATTCACAGGAAATTACTTTTTCTCAGCTGAGAGTTGTTCACAAACATGTTGAAGTTTGTTTTATATCACACCTGGTAAAATCAGAAAAAAATATTTCGAGTTTTCCTCGAAGGCCCAGTACAGTCTTAAGTCCTGGACTTCAGAGCTGCATCCAGCACAGACCAAGGCTTTTATAAAAGTTAATGTCAAAATCATCGGCACTTAATTAAAACTGGGTTGGTCGTCAATCCAGTGACAGCTGTGTGTTTATCATACATTTAGGTCACTTTTTATAATATTTTTTTATTTTTTTATTATCACTGTGGATACAAATGCTTATGTGCAGCCAGCTCCCAAATTGAGGTCAGTGTTGTTTTTAACGACAGTCACATTTATGGACGTAATGGCTGGCTGTCCACCCTGTCACACACCATATTCCAAAAGGAATTAAATGGTAGATTGAAGACCGGGCCAGTGGACACTGTTTCAACCACATGGTCGTTTTTCTCACAGGGCTTGTAAAAAATGACTGTTATCGTTTACCGTAAAACCACTTGTAAACTCTGCCCAACTCCTCGCCTGTTAAATATGATTGACTTACGTTTTAACCGGCGCCGCATTTGTTCCGCTCGTCAGATTCAAATCTGCTACAACTTCATTTCATGTATGAATGAGTGAGGAAGTCTCCGTCACCAGCCCCACTGAGTGTGTTTTACAAGTTGGAGATGCAGATCTGACGGTGTTTAAGGTGCGAGCTCTGAGGTGTGTTATTACACAAAGTGAGGGAAGCTCTCGGAATTTAATGAAGCTTCTGTTGTTTGTCACACTCTGTCGTTTGTGGAGAAACTCAACAGGGTGGAGCAGAACATCTGTTCAGACGGAGCTGGTAAACAAAACTCTGACGAATGGATCCAAAAACAACAACAAAAAAAAACTGTTATAATTATGTGGTAATTTAGCTACGGTTTGCCCGTGTTTTTTTCTTAACATAATTGGTTAACATGAATGTTAAGTAATTAGTCTATATGTATATGTATTTGTACTCTGTTATAATATTTTAAAGATTTTTCAATGAGATTCCTTTTGTTTTTTCTTCTGGCAACTCCATAATTTAGATTTTTTTTCCTTTCCTCCCTCCTCCATTTCTTTCTTCATTCCTCCTCACTATTTTTTCTATCCTTGTGTATTTTTTCCTTTTTTCCTTTCTTCCTTCCTCTTTTGTCTTTGTTATCTTTTTCCTTTCTTTCCCTCTTCCTTCCTCCTTTGTCTTTGTTACATTCACCCTTTCACCTTCACATTTCAGTTTCATCCTCCTTTCCTTTTTTCTTCTCTTCTGGTCTTGCTTTTTTCCCCTTTTGCTCTCTTCCTTCTTTCCTACAGTGCTGTAGATTTCATTTCATTTTCTTTTTTTCCTTTCCTTTGTTTTCCTTTCTGCCTCCACGTGACTTTCTTCCCTCATTTTTCCTTTCCTTTTCTTTTCTATCCTTTATTTCCTCAGTTACTTCTATTTTCCTTCCATAGATTTTCCACCTTTCATCCCGAGTGTTCTATCTTTTCCTCTTTACTCTCTTCCTTTCTTAACCACTCTGCCCTCAGCAGTTGTACCTGTTACCTGGTGACCGTAGCCCACATGGTGAACACACTGCACCAGTTAATAATCACCCATGTTGGTGGAGAGAGCAGTGCTTTTTTACTTGTTATGGTGCATGACCTTTGTAAAAAAGGCTAGACAACTTCCTTGTAGATCTGGTTTCTATGACTGTGCGCATCAGTTTGGGCAGCATCGTTAGTTCGAACACAACTTGCGAACCGATATAGTAACAAATTAGTCCGTGACAAATGTCCTATTGTGCCCTCTTTGTGACCCTGGGGCTGCAGATTTGTGTACAGTTGACAGGCCCCTCTCCTCACTGTGACAACAGACTGACAAGGCATCAATCCGTGCTCCCTAACTGAACAGTGCAGCAGTGGAACACCCACAGGGGCGACAGGCGGTCGATATTCAGAATACATTCCACCTTCCACTTCCTCCTGGCCCTGTGGGAGAGAGGAGCGAGCAGATGCACACACACACACACACACGAACACATGCACACCGACATGTACGAGCACGACACTGGGGATCGCGGTGCAGTTGACATGTCAGCGTGCTGCAGGCTGGCGGCCGTGAGCAGAACCCCCCGTGGTGAATCCTTACGGTGTCATTAGCTCCCTCTGTTGCCGACGCCACCTGTCTGTCTGCCATTCATGTTTGTTAGGAGCCGACGACCTGCCCTTGGATGAAGTGAGGACACGCAAACACTGAACAAGACCTAGGACTTGAAGTTTATAAACTGGTCTTTGATGCATCAATATCCCATCAGTGTGTGTGAAAGAGCAACAGTCCTCAAACTTTGTTGTATCAAGGACCTATTGGCCGCTACCGGGCAGTACCATGGGTCCATCTAATAGAAGGCTCCACCGACGGATGGTGGTATCGTTAAGTCTTGGTTAATTTTTAAAAAGAAACATATTTTAGACTTCATCTTTGTATTGTTGTGTTTAGGATTTGGACGGTTTGACGGGCTGAATTTGGCCAGCGGGCCAGTCTCTCCTAATCATAAGCTGAAAAAATGCTCAGTAGAAATACTTTAAATTACACAGCAATGAGAAGCGTATCATAATATTAATAAAAATATTACAGAGGTGGAAAAATATAATAATGACTCACTGTGATTAGAAAGTGTAAAAAGAGTTCAGCCTATAGTGCAGCAGAAAGGCACAGTTGGTGGTAGATTAATAGTTAAAGAGGAAACAGTATCTGTAATTATAATCAGCCTATACATAATGGTAGACTTGAACAGTCAAAGCCCGCCTCTCGCCGACTCGCTGGGTTCGTTTTTCTTTCCTCTCTCCCCCTCTCTCTCTCTATCTCCCCCCTCCTCTCTCTCTTTCGTTCTTCCTTTGTCTCTGCTTCCTCCATGTTTTCAGCCTGCAGCCCCTCGTCTCGCTCACTTTGATCCCACCAAACCACATCTGGAATAATCCCCGTGACAGGGAAGCACGGAAGTTGCTGTGACACCACGGTGCCCCCTGTGGAATATTCTGAGTGAAATGTCACTCAGGGGCACAGACAGACAGACACACACACATACACGTACACTGAGCCTTCCCTGACATCACCTCTCTTTGAGATGATACTAGAAATAACTAAACTGGTGAAGTTGGAACAGCTTACACGGCTGGAGCTGCTGGGATTCTACGATGCCAGAACTACAGGGGTCATACAGAGTGCAATTCTTTTTTGTAATGCCAGCTAAAAAAATATGCAGTCCCACGTGCAGTACCGCCACTGACCAGCGGGTGTGGGAGAAAATAAATACAGAAATGTGGATGTTCCACTGCTAAGGTCTGTGGTTTTCATAGGAGTTCTTTTTTACTTTTTCAGGACATATAATTGTTTCCTAAAACCTCGTCTTCTTTTCATCCTCTCTTCTTTTGTTTCTCTCCTCCATGATCTGTCCTTTTCCTTCTTCTCTCTATTTTAATCGTTATCTCCTACTTTCTTTACCCTTTTCTTTATTAACCTGTTTTCCTCCCCTTCTTTGTTCACTTTCTTTCTTTGACTTTCCCCCTCCTCCTTTTTAAAATATTTCTAAACACCTCGAGTAAAACACCTGTGGAAAAAAACAAAAATAGAAACAGAAATCATCCTAAAACATGAATCCACAGTCAGTGAAACCTTTTCAGGAGACCAATCAAAATTAAAAAGTCTTCTAAATAAAATATACTACGACAAAATTCTATTTATCCTAATAACTCAAACCTTTAGCTAGAATATTGTCAATAGCAGTATTTATACCAACTGTGTCCTCTCACCTCACACAGAGGACATTTAAATTCCTCCTTAAAAGACCTTAAGAGAAGGCGCAGACAAAATAAATACAGGTCTGTTTATTTCAGGAACCCTAAGAACTGACAATTCCTTCTTTCTCCCTCTCTGCCTCTTCTGCTGACCTTGCCATTAAAACTTCAGTGTTCACGACTCCAACAATCCTTAAAAACTTTTCAGAGCCAGAAAAGCATCTGTGGAGGAAGACAGATTGTTGATGTGTTTGCGCTCGGTCTCTTGGCAGTGTCAGTATAAAGTGATACCACGTACACAAACGCTGCGCCGTCCCATCACTATGCAGAACACAACCGTCTTTATTTGTGTTTCATCAGCCCTCGTAGGCCGCGTGTCCTCCGTTCTGGCTACGTCTGTATGCGAGCGGCTATCAGATACGAGCTGCAGCCGTCTTATCACTTTTGCATGTCTCCAGGCTGTGAGTGGGTTCAGTTGAACTTGCTCAAACTCACCCCCCTCCCTCTTTTACACCCCCCCACCTCCCAAACTAAAACGTTTGAAACGGAACAGAAACTTTTAGTTCTTAAGTCTGGTTGGCCGCTGCATGAACCCCAACAGTTCAAATCCCATTTCTGCAGTGTGGAGGGATGAAAAAAAAAAAGAAATGGTGGGGGTGGAGACGAACACAGGGGATGGAGAGGAAGAAAAGATGCAGCAGAAGGAATGGGAGGGGGCCGGCATGCTCAATTGTCTCCAAAGATAAGAAATAAGCTCATATAGCTCAAAATCTCCACGGATGTGCTTTAACATGCTGCCTCAGCAGAAATAAAGGTATTACTGGGGGCGCCCTCCACATCGGGGGGTGTCCAAAGTTTGTTCATGGGGGGCGGGCAGATTAAGAAATGTAAAAATATCTGAATACCAACTGTGATAGTCGAGAGTCAGTGGTAAAATATTTAACAAATTATAAACAAAGTTGTTTACTGCACCGCAAATACTTTTACGTCAATCTACCGAGTTTGAAAAAGAACGTTGTGAAATTTCAAAAAGATTTTTGCCAAATACTTGAATATAATTATTTCTTGAGTATTCTGACTTTTATGATCCTTTCTCAGAGACTGGTCACAAAAAAAAATAGTATAAGTAATAGTTAAAAAATTTCCAGTAAAGTTCTGGTAAAAGCAACGTTTTAATTATGAGTTTCCAAAAAATGCTAAGATAAAAAACAAATTGAAAGAAATCATGTCCTGCGTCACCGTGAGAGTTTGCCAATGACACAGTAGTTTGTCTCGTTTGCATGTCAATATGTGCATGTGTGCCGTGAATCCCCCCCCCCAGAACACATGCAGACATCTGTGAGCTGTCATGAAGCCTGTGCATCAGTGTGGGAAGAACCAGATGTTTTGCCTCAGTCATGTTATCCTGCTGATCGTAGCAGAAGTTCACTCCCTCGTCGTCACGTCACGGTCCCCGTGCTTCTACTTAATTAATAGCTAACATTCATTAACAAACAAGGTCAGAGATATCACCAATCAGATTATTTCAGGTTCTCCTCCTCTTTGCTCTCCTTGTTGTTTTCCTTCTGTTCCTCTCTCCCTCCACCCCCTGTGTTTTCTCCCGATACAGGTTTTCATTTTCTCTTTGCAGCTTGCCTATAGGCTCCTATATTATTCATGAACTCCATATTGTTTTTGGCTGATGCAGAATGCATGTTCCCCTCTACTATATTACCTACATCACGCCATACGTTCTCTCTCTCTCTCTCTCCTACGAAGACTCATCCACAATTTAGCAGGGCCAAACTTCAGGATTACTGTAGGTTACTGTGTTAATTATTGATCTGGCCTCAGATCGTAGGCCACTAGTGGACTCGGTGACATCAGAGTGCACAAGGTGGGGGCTGGGGTTGTGCGACAAAACCTTTGAAGCCGACTAAATCCTGGCCCACTGACAGTGGCGCCCTCCATGTATTCACTCCTGCTCTCATCTACGGCTCTTGGCCCACTTATCCAGATGGGTGAGCTCCTCTCATGAGCTTTCCTGAATGCTCACACTGCTGACGTTTTTATTTCTTTCTCTTGGCCTGAGCAGGAGCTGCGATAGGTGGCACAAGCCTCGGTGAACTGTGGCAGTAATTGCAGAAAAAGTAAAAAAAAAAAGAGAAAAGCAGCATCAGGAAGATAACTTTATGTCATCGATACACTGTTAAACCCTCCCTGTTTTTGCTTCTTCTCTGTATATTTGATCTGATTAATTACCGCCACCATCTGGTCGAAAGCTGCGTTGTAAATGACTTTCTCCTGGATAATGTATGTCTGGTGTTTTCAGTTGATAAGGTATTTAGTCTCAAGGCCTAAAAACTGAAAGTTTTTGTGGCAACGCAGGTGACACTGGTGTCCCAAGTTTGGACCCCGGCCCTATGGTTAAGAATTAACTGAATTTATCATTGTGTAGCAACACCACAAAGGTTGACAAAGTAGATGTTACTTAGTTGGACTAATAGTAACAGTAGGTGGCGCTACAGTGGCATGGTGGTACTGCAGGTGGTAGCAACAATGTTTGTGATGTGATCTTTTTATTTGCAGTATCTGCCCACGATGACACAAATACTCCTCAGTTACTGGAAACACTGCAGAGCAAAGACGAAGAAGTACAAACTTAATTCATTGACTTTAAACGTCTTTGTTTCATTGGTTAAAAATCTATAACAATGACGCGTCGAGAGACTCTGAAAGTGTTGGCAAAGACCGGCCTGACAGATACTTAAGTGGTTTGACTTTACAGCGTCTTCTCTGTTGAATCAGACAGTTACGATAAATACGCTGTCACGGACACGATCTATTCTCGGCAAGACAAAAAAACAAATAATTGGCAAAGAGAGTCTGCATGCAGGAAAAGTATGAGCGGAGTGGAGAGGAGGCCTCGCTCTCTGCGGGGATTTATTCTCTCATGTACCTCAATTTGTCGCCATTGCCACCAATGATTCTCACTTTCCTCTGACGCTGACCTTCTCTGTCTCCGTCAGACGTTTTCCTTCAGCCCTCTAGGAGAACGTCTTTGAAAAGTTTCCACTTTCCGTAACTTTCCCCTGCAGCCGTCTTCCTGCCAATCTCCTCCACCCCCTCTGCCCGGCTCCTGCCGCCTTCCAGCTCCGCTAATATGTGGTTAGTCGCTCTGTTTCTCCTCCAAGTTATCAGCTGTGATGGCATTGCAAACCAGCTGATTATAGCATGACAGCGATCGGCGCCGGGGCCTTTGTCAACCGTCGTGCCGCGTCTAAAAATGGCGGCGCGAAAGTGACACCAAAGGCAGACACTTAGTGACACACGCGGTGTGTCCTGTGATTATGACTTCACAGTCGACACACACTTTCAAAGATGAGAAATCCATACTGTACCGTTCTGCATAAAATTATGGACGTTCACTTGCCAAGGTTTTTTTTTTTTTTTTTGTAGCTTCGGTCGCAAAACGTCTAATTAAAGTATCTTTTATGCAGAGTTCATGCATGAATCGTTTTCTATTACTCACCCACAATTTCCTTACTAATGAACTCTTTGTGAGCAGGGGTCGATGTCAGTTCCAAAGGTCGAGTTAATTATACCGCACTTGTGCTCTGATCTTCATCCATCCTTAACCTCTGACTTTCCCTCACGACCTCCAGGACCTTCCTTTGTACCCCAACTTTTCTTTGCACGTGTCTATGTGAGTGTGATTTGTGTGTGTGTGTGTGGGTTGGCGAGCGCTAAAGACCTGTCTGTGCTGCAGACACTGAGGCCGGGGTTTCATTAGCATCGTCGGATCCCAGGAGGGGGGCATGTGAATAATTACCAATTAGGCTGTTGTCAAGAGCCAGTGGTGGTGAGGTTAGGGTGTGTGTGCGCCTACATTCTTGTTCAACATGACTATGGTTATGTATGTGTGTGTGTGTGTGTGTGTGTGAGAGAGCGAGAAAGAGAGGTTTTTCTGATTACTCCCCAGGCAGCAGAGCGTGCAGCCATGGCTGTTAAAAACAGAACATTGTTTAATCTAATGCTCTCGGCTTCACCCACTCGCTGTCAGATTTGTCACCTAATTATAAAGTAGCCATGTGGATCAGACACACACACACACACACACCATCCTAACTACTTTCTGCAAGTAGCCTATTGTTTTATGATTTATTATCTTATTTGTCTGGAGGAAAAACAACATGAGCTGTGGTAGTTTCACGCGTGTCTGAGATGTAATAGAAAACTAAAGGCTGATGCGCTTAGATTTAAAAAAGACGCATAAATCAACCTGTAAACAGTTGCTGTAGTCACTCTTTACTGTAATACAACTCTTTTACCTTCTTTTTTATTCTTCTCTTTTCATCTCAGTTGGCCTCCGCGCCTGGGATTTACATCCTCTCTCTCTGTCCTCACTGTACGACTGTGTTCTGTGGTTTGTTTCTTTTTTGTGTGTGTGTCGTTTTATTCTGGAACTAGACTTTATTTTCATCGTGGCGGTCGATTCAGTCTTTGCTGGAGTCCAGTGAGATTAAAAAAAAGAAAAAAAAGAATAAATGTTGAGTTAGAATTAACCTAAAACTGTCAATGTTACATTCTGAAATATCAGATAGGTGAAATGTTTGAAAGTTATTATAGGGAATCAAAGTGCACCAAGGATTAGTTAGGGAATAAAACCAAGGAAAATCAGAAGGTGTGTGATTAAAATATCTAAATTTTAAATAAAAGTTTACAATTGATATCTTTAGTTATATAAATCTAACTAAATCAAAAAATATTTAAAACAATATTATATTGTTGTTGTTAGTATTTTTTAATTACTATTTTGTATTTTTTGTATTAGTATTTTTTGATGTATGAATTTGATAAACTAACATCAACAAGAAAAGACCAAATATATGTGCGTGGAACAGGGTGAAGCAGTTGGAAGGGTGAGGTTGGGGTCGACCTTTCAAAGTGATGGACAACATGGAGACAGGTGAAGAAGAAGGTGGAGATGAGTGTCGTCATGTTAGTGAGAAATGCTGTAACTGTATGTTGTGGAGACAGTGACACTGTCCAAAAGACACGAAGAATGAGGTCTAGGATCAGAGAAGAGCAGCTCAGCTCAGGTCAGGTATGGAGACCAGGTTGACGAGGTTTGGACGTGTGCTGAGAAGATGTTGTTGAATTGGACAGAGGAGATGAAAGGTTGAAGACCTCAGAAAAGATTTATACCTGAAGTAAGAGAAGAAATGAAGATGGTTGGTGAAAGGTGGAGACCAGGACAGATGGGCTTCTGTGGCGCCCCCTGAAGGACGACGTCAACAGAGAAAGAATCAAACCGAACCGCACACCTGAACCGACGTCCCTGACGAGAAGCTGAAGCGGATCAAAGACGGAGGACAAGAGTTCTGCTCCCAAACTATTAATAAAAGATTCAGGCTTCACCTGCCTGGATAAAAGGGAGACAGGGGTGGTCAAACACATCACCCCCCCACACACACCTCCCCACCCTCACCTCCTCGCCTGCACTCCTTTCCCTCTATTTCCCCCTCATTTTTCATTCTGCTTGGTT
>NC_024324.1:3104028-3106157 GCF_000523025.1 Cynoglossus semilaevis
GTGATTGGTTGCGGTGTCCACTCCGTATCTCTCTCCATCTTCTCTCAGCTTGTTCTACTTACCCTTTTCTTGATCTCCCTCTCACGGCATGTCCTGCTCCTCATCTTTTTTTTTTTTCTTCCTTCACCTACAGCCACTCTGTTTTTTTCGCCCTTCCCCTGCTGCCCGTCCTGGAAGTTGATGAGCGTTTCAAAGAGACAGATGCGTTGCTAGAGCAGAGGGAAAATGACTATCAGATGCTGTTTTTTCTTTTTTTTCTTTTTTGTGGGCTTGAACGTGTCACAACTTATTTTGACGTTTCTCAATCTCCTTTCAAGTCTCTCTGACGCCTTGGTCTTTAATCCTATAGACAGATAGGAAAACAAAAGCTCCTCGCTTGACAGGAAGGAAAACTCTATCCTCTCAGTTCAGTTCAGGTGTTCTGTTGTTCTGGAGTCTTAGTTTGGAGTTCTGGCTTTTCCATAAGTACTAAGGTTTTCTGCCACGGTCCATAAACGTGCAGAAGTTTGAGGTTTCACTCGTCATTGACCGTAGGTGTGAATTTGTGTGTGATTGGTGAATCTGAGTTCAGCAGCAGCAACAGCAGCAGCAGCAGCAGCAGGGACTGTGTTATCAGAGCAGAGTCGACCCACTGACCTTACTTATGTTTTTTTTTTTTCTTCTTTAGAGGAGCTGCATAAAATAAATAACAATGAAACCAAACAGAAACAAACTAAGGTTTCAATCTGGAAAATAGGAAACAAATAAAAGTTGATGAAAACATTTATTCCAGCCAGTGATAATCATTCGAACTTCAACTTGTTGAGAGAAGTCAGACCCAAAGGAAACTATGTCCAGTACACAGAGCTGAAACATAAACGTGGCTAAAGCCGTGGTTTCTGTCAGTGTTTTTATAATTTGATTTGGATTAAAGTGTTCCTCTGGAAAACAGAATTCCTACAGGGATTAATCCCAGCTTTAATTCAATCTGCCCGTCGTTGCCTGAAATAGCCCGGCTCTGCTCCTGCTGCTCCTCTGTCAGAGCTCCACAGCTGCACCTGGCAGGAGCAAAAAAGGTCAAACATGGAGGTGTGGGTGTATGTGTATTTACACCTACACTTGAACATGTCTTTCTGTGGTTGTGTTTCTTTTTATAAAACATGTTCTGGGGATGTTTATATATGTCCAAACTTATACAGGAGCAAAGTAGAAATAGAAATATCCAACAAACAGTTAAAGCAAAATTGTTGGTACAGTAGTGACAAATTACTCACATCAAATCACAACTTTAAAAACACTATACAGTCTGTGGACTTTACTCTGTAACAAACTTAAAACAAAGTAGAAAAAAAAGTTCTTAGATCTAGAAAATAACATATGTTAAATTACATAAAGTCAAATATTTCACATTTGACTTACACATGATTTTTTTGTTTGCGAGACTAGTTGATGTAGCATTAATTTGTGTGTGTATGTGTGTTTGTGTGTGTGTGTGCCACAGAGACAACATTAGACGTTGCCTGTCGGCTAAATCTCCATTAGCAAACCAGAGCGCAGCAGATAAACTCACTCTTTCTCACACAATCGTTCCAGAAACTGCTCTCTCACCATCTGCCTCATCACTGCTGCTCGGCTCTTTGCCTTTAAGCAATTTACACTTGAACGCTGTTTCCTCTTAAAAGGATCATTGTGTGGTGATTTGATGTTTAAGTTTTCCTTAATCATAACTTTAGGTCCACATCTGTTTCCACTAGACGAACAAAAGTACCAGGACAAAGAGTTTCTTTGGAAATGAAGCTAAAAAAAAAAACCTCTTAGTCCAGGTTTTTAATAGTTTTCAACAGAGAACACTGGGTGAAAATGTTGCACTGGTGCTATTAAAGGAAACACTGCAGGTGTGGAAGCAAAGATGCTGCTCCGTAAAGACTTCACTGTAGATTTACCTCAGTGTCTGCGCCGGAAATTAAAAACAAAAAACAATAAAATAATAATGTGATATCTATTAGTACAACATTTCAGAATTTAATCTTGGGATTACTGCATCAAAAAAATGTAGAAAACATGAAACTAAATCCTGGGTCAAAGGTCAGCTGTCTGTCAGGCTGCTTACAGATGTGTGGGTTTCCTGGTGTGAAAGCATGATTTTGGAA